>NC_138310.1:56157500-56350000 GCF_965601325.2 Salmo salar | reverse complement strand
TTACTTCCTTATTGTGTGCATTACCATGCAGTTAGCTACAGTAACTAACCTTGTTTGCTGTTAGCTGGCTCGCTGGCTTAATTCACATCAAATCAAATCAAATTGTATTTGCGCCGAATACAACAGGTATAGACCTTACAGTGAAATGCTTACTTACAAGCCCTAACGAACAATGCAGTTTAAAAAATAAATTACAAAATAAATAATAAATACCTAAAATAAATAAGGATAAGATATAAAAGTAACAAATAAGCAGTAAAAAGCAGTAAAATAAAAATTGCAAGGTTATATACAGGGGGTACCAGTACAGAGTCAATGTGAGGGTGCACCGGTTTGACGAGGTAATTGAGGTAATATGTACACTACCAGTCAAAAGTTTTAGAACACCAACTCATTCAAGAGTTTTTCTTTATTTTTACTATTTTCTACATTGTAGAATAATAGTGAAGACATCAAAACTATGAAATAACACATATGGAATCATGAAGTAACCAAAAAAGGGTTAAACAAATCAACATATATTTTATATTTTAGATTCCTCAAAGTAGCCACCATTTGCCTTGATGGCAGCTTTGCAATAGAACAAATAGCAACATAGAATCAGATTTGTGATTTGAAACATGTTTGTTTGTCTTCACACATTTAGTATCAGGTTTCAGGTAAGACCCAAGTGCAGACTGTGTTGAAGAAGCAATGTTTATTGCAACAACAGGGGCAGGCAAAAGACAGGTCAGGTCAAGGCAGACAGGGGTCGATAATCCAGAGTAGCGGCGATTGTACCGGGCAGCAGGCAGGCTCAGGGTCAGGGTAAGGCAGAGTGGTCAGGCAGGCAGGCTCGGAGTCAGAACAGGCAAGGGTCAAAACCAGGAGGGCGAGAAAAGAGAGACTGGAAAAAGCAGGAGCTGAGACACAAAATGCTGGTTGACTTGAATAAACAAGACGAACTGGCAACAGACAAACAGAGAACACAGGTATAAATACAAAGGGGACAATGGGGATGATGAGCGACACCTGAAGGGGGGTGGAGACAATCACAAAGACAGGTGAAACAGATCAGGGGGTGACATTTAGACATAAATAATAAATTTTCTTACATTTATGTGTCATGTTATGTATTATTAAGGTGTCTAGTATGATTCAGAGAAGTTTCATATAATTTTTCAAAATGGTCACAAGACCAGGTTTATTTCTCAATGGTGTACCTTGAAAGACGAATTGGGCACGGAAAGTCTGCATTCGACAGTTTAAAAATCTAATTGTTGAAATTTTTTAATATTTCCATTGTAAATACATTTAAATGTTAGATTTGACATATGTGCCTTCATTTTCAATAAATGTAATCCATGATGCTCTTGGTAAATGAAAATATCTTAGTGGTCACAGTTGAGACCTATGGGATAATGCAGTGGATCTAGCTATATAACGTTTTACTGCAGAGGGCTAAATCAGGGTCACACAGAGTCTTTTTTATGGTTTTTATGTACCGTGGCAGATACGTATATAGCTGAAATGTTTTACATTTTGAGTTTGCATACCAATATTACACTTTATATACATCACAGAAGACTGAAATATTACAAAACTGTTTGACATAGAAACACCAGATTAAAAAATATATATGTTTATTAATTATGAGGCTACTAGGTCATTTTAATGCAGGTAAGGGCCACAATCACGTATATTCAAACACTACGGTAAAAATTAGGAAAGTAGGCCGTTCTTCTAGTGCACTGCGCACCACCCTTGCAAAGACACGCATAATAATATTATTATGTGAAATATCATTGCATACAGATAAAGAACAAATACGTTTTGAACCACATTTCCATATCAACTATCGAAATGACAAACATTTCTAATCAAAATGGCATTTTAGCTTGATAAATGAAATACTACCATGAAAAACAAAGCAATGGACATTCTAAAGAGCTGACCAGCAAAGCAATGGACATTCTAAAGAGCTGACCAGCAAAGCAATGGACATTCTAAAGAGCTGACCAGCAAAGCAATGGACATTCTAAAGAGCTGACCAGCAAAGCAAATGACAACGCTCAATCTACATAATGCATTGAAATAAAGGGCATAAATCAGAGGTAATTACTTACATTATCAAGGACGAATGGTTAACAAAGCAAACTCAACCAAACTATGGTGAAAATTAGGAAAGTAGGAGTAAGATACAAAGGAAAATATTTTCTAAAGGTCGCTGATGTCCAGCACTGCTGAATGGACAGTGCCTTGGAGCAGGTTATCTCCATGGTGTTGAATGGACAGCACTGCTGTCTAGCCAGCTAGAATTCTTACCGTTTGTGAATAGGCCAGTAGATAGTTTGTTGACACAGTTAATTACACATACACTGATTACGTTTTACAATTGATTTTTGACCTCTCACTGTTCAATAGATAAAAACACCATATATGTATTTTGATTGTCACCATTTTGTGGTTTAGAAAATAAATACATTACTACCTATTTTGAGGGGCAACAGGGAATTCTCCCAAATCTCAAGATGCTCTGTGGTGTGTGTGTGTGTGTGTGTGTGTGTGTGTGTGTGTGTGTGTGTGTGTGTGTGTGTGTGTGTGTGTGTGTGTGTGTGTGTGTGTGTGTGTGTGTGTGTGTGTGTGTGTGTGTGTGTAGGGAGGGAGGGGTTCTTACCAAGCTGGGATCAGACGATGATAAATTCAGTGACATAAATGTAAGAGAATTAATTATGTCTAAATATGTGGACACAAAGAATGAGAAAGATTCAAACATGTTTAAATTTACAAATCTGATTACATTTTGCTATATGTTCCTGCTTTACAGCTTGCAGCCTAACATGAAAGATTTGACAGGTCAATTACATTTTTACATTTAACCTAATTAATGTAGACCCAATGAACAATGATATAATGTGGTTAATGTGTTGTGTTTATATACAGGCATTATAACCCCCACCTTGAATTCCATTAACAAAACTGTTAGAACTGAATTAATCAGACGTTTACGCGTCATATTGTAATAAATAAACTTGGTTGAATGGTCAAAAACGAAAACAAAATTCACAACCACAAGGGTGCATGACCTTGACCTTGGCCTTAAGTGTTCTTGACTTGTCTGCTCCTATACTCAGCACCAAAAAGTGATGCATCAGACCCTCTGAGACAGAAGTAAACATCACTGCTAGTTAATGGCGAAGGAATGTTGAGAATCCACTAAGGACAAACAGTTAAAGGTTTATCAGGAAGGTTACCTTATAACATGAGACCAGGTGTAATGTTCTGTGGAATTTACTTACTTGACAAGTTCAACCCTTTTATTCCATGGGGAACATGTGTCTTACACTGACTTCTTCCAGCAGGCTCGGTGTGGTGCGGTTTTCTCCACTGCTTTTAAGGATGTTCTTGCTTCCTTCTGTGGAATATAGTACATGATCTCCCGCCACAACAGACCAAGCACCAATAGAACTACTAAAAAATCACTATCTAATCTATGACTTTAATTAATTTAAATAAACCAGGCAGGTTCGCCACAAAAAAGTCAGAAATAGCGATATAATAAATGCCTTACCTTTGATGATCTTCTTCTGTTGGCACTCCATAAGGTCCCAGCTACATCACAAATGGTCCTTTGTTCGATAAAGTCCTTCTTTATGTCCCCAAAAACTCAGTTTAGCTGGTGCGCTTCATTCAATAATCCACCGGTTTCCCTCCTTCAGAATGCATACAAAATGAATCCCAAACGTTACCAATAAACTTCTCCAAACAAGTCAAACAATGTTTATAATCAAACCTCAGGTACCCTAATATGTAAATAAACAATCAAATTTAAGACGGAGAATCGTTATTGTCTTTACCGGAGATAAACAACAAAGAACACGTTCTCATCCACGCGCATGAAAACACTACAGCCAAAATGGGAGCCACTTAGAAAAACTACAAATTCTAGCTAATTTTTCCAAAAACAAGCTTGAAACTCTTTCTTTAGAGTGTTGACATCTAGTGGAAGCCCTAGGAACTGCAATCTGGGAGGATTTCACCTCATAATAAACATGACAGCCATTGGAAACAGTGGTAGACAAAGAGTTTTTGGGGGGGATGGTTTGTCCTCGGGGTTTCGCCTGCCATATCAGTTCTGTTATACTCACATACATTATTTTAACAGTTTTACAAACTTTAGAGTGTTTTCTATCCAAATCTACCAATTATATGCATATCCTCGCTTCTGGGCTTGAGTAACAAGCGGTTTACTTTGGGCACGCTTTTCATCCGGATGTCAAAATACTGCCCCCTAGCCCAAAGATGTTAACCAGGTAGACCAGTTGAGAACAAGTTCTCATTTACAACTGCGACCTGGCCAAGATAAACCAAAGCAGTGACACAAAAACAGCAACACAGAGTTACACATGGGATAAACAAACGTACAGTCAATAACACCATAGAAAAAGCTATATACAGTGTGTGCAAATGTAGTAAGATTAGGGAGGTAAGGCAATAAATAGGCCATAGTGGTGAAATAATTACAATTTAGCATTAGCACTAGAGTGATAGATGTGCAAATGATGATGTGCAAGTAGAGATACTGGGGTGCAAAAGAGCAAAAATAAATAACAATATGGGGATGAGGTAGTTGGGTGGGCTAATCACAGATGGGCTGTGCACAGGTGCAGTGATCGGTAAGCTGCTCTGACAGCTGATGCTTAAAGTTAGTGAGGGAGAAATAAGACTCCAGCTTCAGTGATTTTTGCAATTCGTTCCAGTCATTGGCAGCAGAAAAAGGAACCTGATTCTAGATTTAAACGTGGATTGGAGATTAATGTGAATCTGGAAGGAGAGTTTACAGTCTAACTAGACACCAAGGTATTTGTAGTTGTCCACATATTCTAAGTCAGAACCGTCCAGAGTAGTGATGCTAGACGGGCGGGCGGAATGAGTGTTGTATGCCATTGAAGCTCGTCTGGAGGTTTGTTAACACAGTGTCCAAAGAAGGGCTATAAGTATACGGAATGGTGTCGTCTGCGTAGAGGTTGATCAGAGAATCACCAGCAGCAAGAGCGACATCATTGATATATACAGAGAAAAGAGTCGGCCCGAGAATTGAACCATGTGGCACCCCCACAGACTGCCAGAGGGCCGGACAACAGGCCCTCCGATTTGACACACTGAACTCTGTCTGAGAAGTAGCTGGTGAATCAGGCGAGGCAGTCATTTGAGAAACCAAGGCTGTTGAGTCTGCCGAAAGGAATGCTGTGATTGACAGAGTCGAAAGCCTTGGCCAGGTCGATGAAGACGGTTGCACAGTACTGTCTTTAATCAATGGCGGTTATGATATTGTTTAGGACATTGAGCGTGGCTGAGGTGCACCCATGACCAACTCGGAAACCAGATTGCATAGCGGAAGGTACGGTGGGATTCAAAATGGTCGGTGATATGTTTGTTAACTTGGCTTTTGAAGACTTTAGAAAGGCAGGGCAGGATAGATATAGGTCTGTAAAAGTTTGGGTCTAGAGTGTCTCCCCCTGTGAAGAGGGGGATGAGCGTGGAAGCTTTCCAATCTTTAGGGATCTCAGACGATACGAAAGAGAGATTGAACACGAAAGAGAGGTTGAACAGGCTAGTAATAGGGGTTGCAACAATTGCGGCGGATAATTTTAGAAGGAGAGGGTCCAGATTGTCTAGCCCAGCTGATTTGTAGGGGTCCAGATATTGCAGCTCTTTCAGAACATCAGCTATCTGGATTTGGGTGAAGGAGAAGCGGTGGGGGGGGGGGGCTTGGGCAATTTTCTGCGGGGGGTGCAGCGCTGTAGAAAAATGCTTTATTGAAATTCTCTATTATCGTAGATTTATCGGTGGTGACAGTGTTATGTGTATATTAGTTCCTAACTTCCCTGAAAAGTTGCATATCGCGGGGGCTATTCGATGCTAATGCAGTACGCCACAGGATGTTTTTGTGCTGGTCAAGGGCAGTCAAGTCTGGAGTGAACCAAGGGCTATATCTGTTCTTAGTTCTACATTTTTTGAATGGGGCGTGCTTATTTAAGATGGTGAGGAAAGCATTTTTAAAGAATAACCATCCATCCTCTACTGATGGAATGAGGTCAATATCCTTGCAGGATACCCGGGCCAGGTCGATTAGAAAGGCTTGCTTGCTGAAGTGTTTAAGGGAGCATTTGACGGTGATGAGGGGTGGTCGTTTGACCGCGGATCCATTACGGACGCAGGCAATAAGTCAGTGATCGCTGAGATCCTGGTTGAAGACAGCAGAGGTGTATTTAGAGGGCAGGTTGGTCAGGATGATATCTATGATGGTGCCTGTGTTTACAAATTTAGGATTGTACCTGGTAGGTTCCTTGATAATTTTTGTGAGTTTGAGGGCATCTAGCTGAGATTGTAGGACGGCTGGGGTGTTAAGCATATCCCAGTTTAGGTCACCTAACAGTACAAACTCTGAAGATCAATTAGGGGCAATCAATTCACATATGATGAGGGGCACAGCTGGGGGCTGAGGGTGTCTATAACAAGCGGCAACAGTGAGAGACTTGTTTCTGGAAAGGTAGATTTTTAAAAGTAGAAGCTCAAACTGTTTGGGCACAGACCTGGATAGCCTATAGAGTTCTGTCAGGCTATCTTTGCAGTAGATTGCAACTCCGCCCCCCCCCCCCCCCCCCCCCCCCCCTCCGCCCCCTTTCACAGTTCTATCTTGGCGGAAAATGTTATAGTTGGGGATGGAAATTTAAGATTATTTTTTTTTTTTTTATTTATGGGCTTCCAAACCAGGATTCAGAAACGGCTAGGACATCAGGTTTGGTGAAGTGTGCTAAAGCAGTGAATAAACCAAACTTAGGGAGGAGGCTATAAATGATATGTAATAGTGTTCCTGCCCCCTCACCATCTATGATAAAGAATGCGACCTATACAGTTCCTTGAACTTAAAATAAGTAATTTTGTATGGAAGTCAAACATTTATTTTACTTCGGAGGCAGAGGCATTGCATATGTTCAGAATGGCAAAATTGAGCCCTTTATTTAGCCATTTTCCCCTTGTCTATAGAAGGGACGCACAATGTTTAAATGGCCCAAATGTTGATTTAGACATTTAAAAAATGTAACAGATGTTGACTATCACTAATGTAATGATATGTTCGGTAAGTAATAAATAAGTTGAAATATTTTGGGTAGACTATAACTATATATGGACATATTATAAAGTATGAAAAGGTTTATTCATTCACATTATAATTGTTTTATCATATTTGTGTTTTAGTATACTTTAATTGTGTACTAAATCATATCGGTTGAAAAAGGTTTTTTTTCTCAGGCATAAACTATTCCAGGTGAAAGCCAAAGGTCATAGCTTTCTAGGGGACACACACACTACTACATTAATAAAATATTGCCCTCTGCTAGATTGATAACTAAAGTCATAGCGAAACAGTGCAAAACGGCTGTCAGCTCAACTGGTTAATGGAAAATTAAATATTAAAAGGGGTCAAATATGTTCTACCCACAGCAGCTAACCACACAGCAGGTCTCTCTCTGTGTTTTTTCCTCCAGGGTAAAATAACATATGTATTAATTAGGGCACACCATTGCAAAACATTGTGCAACAGAAAACCAAAACTAGTCCAACTAGTCTCTCCTTGATTCAGTCGTTCTTGAATTAAGGTAGCATTTGGACATTTGTCGAGATTTTTATATATATATATATATTTGGATACATCTTCCCAATCTAAATCAACTAATATGGTATCTTAATGGCTTTGAAAATTTGTTCCATTATGATTACATTGTGCCACCAGTAGGAGTAGTAACACCAATGATGGTAACGCCAATGATACATTTTAGGTAAATTAGTCATTTTCTGAAATGGAGGCAAAAAATGCTCAAATCTAAGGTCATCAACCCTTTAGAAATATTTTACTAAAGTGATATGATTAATCATTTTGCTCACAATGTTATTTCCCTTCATTTAAATTGACTAACACCACGTGACAGTTTGGATTTTTAGACACACCAAATGATCAATGGAATCCAGAAATGTACGACATAATAAAGGGTGTGATTAGCTTATAATTGTATTCATTTAGACCCCTCCCTGATAACAGTTTGCCACTTGAGAATGTTCGACCTGTTCAGTCTGTCTTTCCCCTCAATTTAGCTCAGCCCTTGCTCAGCTCTAGCTTAAGTAGCTTTTATTTATTGTTATTATATTGATTTTTATCCTACAGTGTCCTTAGGTTTTTTTGAAAGGCGCTTTAAATCACTTTTTATAATTAATCTGTGATGTTCAAGGCAGTAACACCAATGACATAAAACTGAGGGACTCACATTATACTATATATATTTTTTGCTTGTATTGATCTATATAATATATTAAATAGTTTTGTTCAATGTCTAGCACTCAAAATAATAGATAGATACTGTATCTCTAAATCCCCAAAACATGTCACTACACCTCTACACATTACCAGTAGACAATAGCCCCCAGTAAACACTCCAAACAGCCTACCCGACCGCTCAAAGTCGTCCGCATGGTCCTAAAGCACACCGTTGCCTCATTTTGTACCACATTCCAATGACAAACTGGGGGGGATAAAAATGCAATTTCAGAATATGGAGGGGGACATGTTGTCGTCCCCGTCCCCAGTGAAAGTTGCACCCCTGGCTCAACCCTCAAGGTTGTCTTTGTCTTTGTGTAGACAGGTAGGCCTGTCAGATCGCAATAGCTGTGCTGCTTGGGTGTGAAATGATTGTCTGTCTTCCCTTTAGGCCTGTACTCTATGGTGCTGCCCGCTCTGACACTATCTCATACCATCTCCTCAACCTGGGGCCTGCCAACCCCAGTTCTCCCTAGAGATTCTCCCCAGAGCTCCCAGTCTCTCCCTGTCTGTTTGATCTTAGTGGAGCTACTAGAGCTTATTACATGTTTTAGGTCTGGACAGGTCTTTAGCTAAACCTGCTTTAGACCTCCCCTATGTCATCTCCCTCCTTGTATAGAGGACATAAGCCTTGGTGTATGGGTCAGTTCTATATCTACTATCTTCTCTCTCCAGTCTAGGCTGTTTGCTGTTTCTCACTGAGCCCATAGATGTGGGGGTTTTACACCAACATTTCCTTACAGAGATGAGCTGGTGACTTTTGACACCAGCACTGATGAGAAAGAAGGAAGTGCTGCAAAGAAGGACCTAGAAAAGCTGCAGCTGGCCCAGAACAGTGCAACACATCTTGCCCGTCAACGTACACAATATGCATGTCAGTCTCTCTTACATTGAGTGCGTTAATTCTTTTTTTTGTAATATTATTGTGTTGAAAATTCCAAATTGTCTGTATAATCAACTTACATATAGCTCTGACAGATATACTTACCCCAACAGACATGCCACGAAGGCACATTTCGGTGGAATGCGTTCAGTTGTGCCACTGACTAGGTATCCCCTTTCCATTTCCCTCTTCACAGTCCCCAAATTCAGAATGAATTAAAGGCAATGCACAGTATTATATAGAGCTATTATCACACCTAGTTAATGCATATGTATATGTAGTAAGTCTGTAATGTATTTTTGTCAGTAATGTCCCTTTCGTTATGTGTCGGACCCCAGGAAGACTATCTGTTGCCATTGACTTCGACTAATGGGGATACCAATAAAATCAACAACAAAAAAAGAACATTAATTTCTCTCTTGTTCAGAGTGGCAGGCGTGTGAGGCATTGATGTACCTCTGGGCTATATTTAGCTGATTATTCTGAAAATGTTGATTTTTAACTATTCTGCGCTGATTAGTGTGGACGTGCGCGTCTTGGCCGGAGGTGGAGCTGGCCCAGTGAAGGGGAAAGGAGCAGAGAGAGACAGCCAGAAGGTACGGTCCCTGTCAGCCAGCACAGCCCACTGAGATAATTGGAGCAGAGGCTTCGGGCTGAAGCCTGAACGCTGAGAGGTTAGGAGCAGAGCTATGGGCCAGTCTGGTTTTGTACACAGAACTCCTCCAGAACCACAACATAGGTTATACAACTCTCCACCAGGGGGCACAATGTCCTCAGAGACTATGGAATTTTTATATTTTCTATGTGAAAAGACTACTCTTTCTTTTAATTAGAGTTCGCAAGATATGAAAACCATTTACCCAGATTTTGCAATGAATTGTTCTCTTTTACAATCGACTATTGGTTTGAACATTTGAACAACACATTCTTGCTGTTTATGGACCAGCCTTTGAGAATGAAAGGTTACACATTTCAACCTGTCCATGCTGCATGTTGTTTTCCCTTCATCGCCAAAATATTTTTTCTCTTTATCCTTCATTCAAAATAGTGGCTATATCCAGGAAAGTCAAAGTTCCAAAAGCTGGGCCTAAAATAGTGTATAACATACTGTACAAAAGATTTTGCATGAGACTCTTCTGTGGATGATGTTAAAATTATTTGTTGTTCTGATGTGATAAATAAGGAGCATCCAGATGCTGCACTTAATGAATTTATGAAATTGATTCTTACAATTATTGATAAACATGCACCTGTTAAGAAACTTACTGTTAGAACTTTAAGGCTCCATGGATTGATGAGACATTTAAAAACTGTATGAAAGAGATGGGGCAAAAGGAGTGGCTAATAAGTCTGTCTGCACATCTGACTGGCTGACTTACTGGAAATTGAGAAATGATGTGACTAAACTGAGCAAAAAGTAGAAGAAACTGTATTTTGATGATATAAAGAAGATGATCAATATACCCGCTGCATTTTGGTCCACTCATTACGACGACCGTTACAACACAACACTTCACAAAACAAGTCATGCAGACTCTAGTTTATCTTATCTTGATTATTGTCCAGTCATATGGTCAAGTGCTGCAAAGAAAGACCTAATTAAGCTGCAGCTGGTCCAGAACAGAGCAGCACGTCTTGCTCTTCATTGTACTCAGAGTGCTAATATTAATACCAAGCATTCCGGTCACTCTTTGCTAAGAGTTGAGGAAATACCAAATGCGTAATTTCTTGTTTTTATAAGAACTCTCTATAAGAAACCTTTATAAGAATGCCTCTCCCCCATGTGACCTACTTGTTGTGTGTATGTACTGATGTGTATGTGTAACTGATAGATGCACACAAACACTACATGTTATTGTTTTTAAATGTATGTAAATTGTAAAGTCTTTTGTCTGTAATGCCTTTTTCATTATATACTGCTCAAAAAAATAAAGGGAACACTTAAACAACACATCCTAGATCTGAATGAAAGAAATAATCTTATTAAATACTTTTTTCTTTACATAGTTGAATGTGCTGACAACAAAATCACACAAAAATAATCAATGGAAATCCAATGTATCAACCCATGGAGGTCTGGATTTGGAGTCACACTCAAAATTAAAGTGGAAAACCACACTACAGGCTGATCCAACTTTGATGTAATGTCCTTAAAACAAGTCAAAATGAGGCTCAGTAGTGTGTGTGGCCTCCACGTGCCTGTATGACCTCCCTACAACGCCTGGGCATGCTCCTGATGAGGTGGCGGATAGTCTCCTGAGGGATCTCCTCCCAGACCTGGACTAAAGCATCCGCCAACTCCTGGACAGTCTGTGGTGCAACGTGGCGTTGGTGGATGGAGCGAGACATGATGCCCCAGATGTGCTCAATTGGATTCAGGTCTGGGGAACGGGCGGGCCAGTCCATAGCATCAATGCCTTCCTCTTGCAGGAACTGCTGACACCCTCCAGCCACATGAGGTCTAGCATTGTCTTGCATTAGGAGGAACCCAGGGCCAACCGCACCAGCATATGGTCTCACAAGTGGACTGAGGATCTCATCTCGGTACCAAATGGCAGTCAGGCTACCTCTGGCGAGCACATGGAGGGCTGTGTGGCACCCCCAAAGAAATGCCACCCCACACCATGACTGACCCACCGCAAACCCGGTCATGCTGGAGGATGTTGCAGGCAGCAGAACGTTCTCCACGGCGTCTCCAGACTCTGTCACGTCTGTCACATGCTCAGTGTGAACCTGCTTTCATCTGTGAAGAGCACAGGGCGCCAGTGGCGAATTTGCCAATCTTGGTGTTCTCTGGCAAATGCCAAACGTCCTGCACGGTGTTGGGCTGTAAGCACAACCCCCACCTGTGGACGTCGGGCCCTCATACCACCCTCATGGAGTCTGTTTCTGACCGTTTGAGCAGACACATGCACATTTGTGGCCTGCTGGAGGTCATTTTGCAGGGCTCTGGCAGTGCTTCTCCTGCTCCTCCTTGCACAAAGGCGGAGGCCTGCGTCTTGTAGCCTATGATCAAGCAGCAGTGAGAGCTCTTCGATACTGTACAGTACTGTCTTTCCAAGCTAGTCAGAAGACTTCCAGTTTGGTGTAGCGCCATTTCCGTTCAACTGTTCTGGAAGCTTGCTTCAGAGCGCGGGTATTTTCTGTATACCAGGGAGCTAGTTTCTTATGACAAATGTTTTTAGTTTTTAGGGGTGCGACTGCATCTAGGGTATTGTGCAAGGTTAAATTGAGTTCCTCAGTTAGGTGGTTAACTGATTTTTGTACTCTGACATCCTTGGGTAGGTGGAGGGAGTCTGGAAGAGCATCTTTGGGTTGTCTGAGAATTTATAGCAGAACTTTTGATGATCCTTGGTTGGGGTCTGAGCAGATTATTTGTTGCGATTGCAAACGTAATAAAATGGTGGTCCGATAGTCCATGATTATGAGGAAAAATATTAAGATCCACAACATTTATTCCATGGGACAAAACTAGGTCCAGTGTATGACTGTGGCAGTGAGTATGTCCGGAGACATGTTGGACAAAACCCACTGAGTCGATGATGGCTCCGAAAGCCTTTTGGAGTGGGTCTGTGGACTTTTCCATGTGAATATGAAAGTCACCAAAAATGTGAATATTATCTGCCATGACTACAAGGCCCGATAGGAATTCAGGGAACTCAGTGAGGAATGCTGTATATGGCCCAGGAGGCCTGTAAACAGTAGCTATAAAAACTGATTGAGTAGGCTGCATAGATTCCATGACTAGAAGCTCAAAAGACATACAGGTTTTTTGTAAATTGAAATTTGCTATCATAAATGTTAGCAACACCTCCGCCTTTGCGGGATATGGTCACTAGTGTAACCAGGAGGTGAGGCCTCATTCAACATAGTAAATTCATCAGGCTTAAGACATGTTTCAGTCAGGCCAATCACATCAAGATTACGATCAGTGATTAGTTCATTGACTATAACTGCCTTGGAAGTGAGGGATCTAACATTAAGTAGCCCTATTTTGAGATGTGAGGTATCACAATCTTTTTCAATAATGGCAGGAATGGAGGAGGTCTTTATTCCGGTGAGATTGCTAAGGCGAACACCGCCATGTTTAGTTTGCCCAACCAATGTCGAGGCACAGACACGGTCTCAATGGGGATAGCTGAGCTTACTCCACTAAGCTGGCAGGCTGGCAGGCTGGTTAACAGCCTGCTGCCGGGCCTGCACCTTATCTCCCTGTTCTTTTTCTTTGCTTATTTGAGCTGTTCTTGCCATAATATGGAATTGGTCTTTTACCAAATATGGCTATCATCTGTATACAACTGATTGGCTAAAACAAATTAAGAAGGAAAGAAATTCTATAAATGAACTTTTAACAAGGCACACCTGTTAATTGAAATGCATTCCAGGTGACTACGTTATTAAGCTGGTTAAGAGAATGGCAAGTGTGTGCAACGCTGTCATCAATGCAAAAGGTGGATACTTTGAAGAATGTCTGTCACGTCCTGACCAGTATAAGGGTTAATTGTTATTGTAGTTTGGTCAGGACGTGGCAGAGGGTATTTGTTTTATGTGGTTCGGGGTGGTGGTTGTTGTAGAAGGGCATTTGATTTATGTATTCCGGGGTTTTTGGGCACTGTGTCATATTCATGTATTTCTATGTTTTGTCTAGTGAATCTGTTTCTATGTTTAGTTAATTGGGGTTGGGACTCTCAATTGAAGGCAGGTGTTGTCTCTTTGCCTTTGATTGAGAGTCCTATATATTAGGGTGTGTTTGGGTTTGTATTTTGTGGGAGATTGTTTCTTGTTTAGCGTGAGTGAGCCTAACGAGACTGTTGTGTTGATCGTGAGTATTCGTTGTTTATTATTTTGGTGTTCTCTTTTGAGTTAAATAAACGTAAAGATGAGCATCCACATTCCTGCTGCTTTTTGGTCCTCCTTTCCCAACGACAACCGTGACAATGTCAAATATATTTTCATTTGTTTAACACTACATGGTTCCATATGTGTTATTTCATAGTTTTGATGTCTTTTCTATTATTCTACAATGTAGAAAATAGTAAAAATGAAGAAAAACCCTTGAATGAGTAGGTGTGTCCAAACTTTTGACTGGTACTGTATATACAGTGCATTCGGAAAGAATTCAGACCCCTTGACTTTTTCCACATTTTGTTACGTTGCGTTTTTTTCCCTCATCAATATACACACAATACCGCATAACGACAAAGCCGAAACAGGTTTTTAGGATATTTTGCGAATGTGTTTAAAAAAATGGAAATATCACATTTACATAAGTATTCAGACCCTTTACTCAGTATTTTGTTGAAGCATTCTTCCCTGCAGATCCTCTCAAGCTCTGTCAGGTTGGACGGGGAGCTTCGCTGCACAGTTATTTTCAGGTCTCTCCAGAGATGTTCAATTGGGTTCATGTCCGGCTCTGGCTGGGCCACTTAAGAACATTCAGAGACTTGTACCGAAGCCACTCCTGAATTGTCTTGGCTGTGTGCTTAGGATCGTTGTCCGGTTGAAGGTGAACTTTTGCCCCAGTCTTAGGTCCGGACCTTCTGGAGCAGGTTTTCATCAAGGATCTCTCTATACTTTGCTCTGCTCATCTTTCCCTCAATCCTGACTAGTCTCCCAGTCCCTGCCGCTGAAAAACATCCCCACAGCAGGACGCTGCCACCACTATGCTCCACCATAGGGATGGTGCCATGTTTTCTCCAGACTTGACGCTTGGCATTCAGGCCAAAGAGTTCAATCTTGGTTTCATCAGACCAGAGAATCTTGTTTCTCATGGTCTGAGAGTCCTTGTGTCATGTGTCTTTTACTGAGGAGTGGCGTCCTTCTGCCCACTACCATAATGGCCTGATTGGTGGAGTGCTGCAAAGATGGTTGTCCTTCTGGAAGGTTCTCCCACCTCCACAGAGGAACTCTGGAGCTCTCTTAGAGTGACCATCGGGTTCTTGGTCACGTCTCTGACCAAGGCAATTCTCCCCCGATTGCTCAGTTTGTCCGGGCAGCCAGCTCTAGGAAGAGCGTTCGTGGTTCCAAACTTCTTCCATTTAAGAATGATGAAGGCCACTGTGTTCTTGGGGACCTTCAGTGATGAAGAAATGTTTTGGTACCCTTCCCCAGATATGTGCCTAGACACAATCCTGTCTCGGAGCTCTACGTACAATTCTTTCGACCTCATGGTTTGGTTTTTGCTCTGACATGCACTGTCAACTGTGCTTTTCCAAATCATGTACAATCAATTGAATTTACCACAGGTGGACTCCAATCAAGTCGTAGAAAGATCTCAAGGATGATCAATTGAAACAGGATGCATCTGAGCTCAATTTCGAGTCTCATACCAAAGGGTCTGAATACTTATGTAATCAAGGTATTTCTGTTTGTTTTTTAATACATTTGCAAAAATGTCTAAAAACCTGTTTTTGCTTTGTCATTATGGGGTATTGTGTGTAGATTGATGAGGATTTCATTTTTTTATCCATTTTAGAATAAGGCAGTAATGTAACAACATGTGGGAAAAGTCAAAGGGTCTTAATACTATTTGAATGCACTGTATACAGGTATATATGAGGGAGAGAGAGAGACAGAGACAGAGAGAGAGACAGAAAGATCAGTGGATGTGGGTGTCTGAGCGATGTTGCCAGTCGTACGGTCAGTGGAATCCGAGCCAAGCTGTTGGGCGGCCCTGTGAACTTCCTGCTCTGTTTGTTTGGCTCCCAGGCGGTTAGCAATGAACAGAGGTTACAGAGAGAAATGTCAGACTGCTGAGAGGGAATTCTGTTGTAATCAGAGCAAAAAGTCAGAACCGGAGGATCAGTAGGACTAACAAGAATGAAGACATGAGGTTGACTATTCCACACGTGTAAGGGAACCTTGGGTCAGATCTGAGCTGGGGGTCAGTTGAGCTGAAGGTCAGATGTTTAGATGCATGGTTTGATGTCACAGGGAAGAATGACCACCTGTTTAGAATGTCTCAGCAGATGCTGTAGTCTTTTGGGAAACAGTTAGCATGTCTTGGCATGGAGTATGGGATGCTATGTTCTTTAGCTAGCAGTTAACGTGACTTAGCAAACATTAGATAGGAAGATATGGCATGCATACTGCATTCATAAACAAGTTTGAAACTGGTATTTACCACATAAGACTGGGGAAAATCCACTTGAACTCCCCTCCAACTCGAAAATGCTAGTGGGGAAATGTATCTATCATAGCTTCGACTTCTCCCATATTCTGACCTCTGACGTGACCTACTGTGGAAATGACCTCGATAACAACATTTTAAGCAGTTAAATGTAACAACAAAACTTTATTTATAAAAAGCAATAAATGAATATGTTTTTTTAACACTATAATTTGTTTACAAGCTGTACTTTTAGTTTATGGTTGTTGGACATTAGTCTATCAGCGGTGTTTAACAAGTTCAAAGGACATGAATGTGTTCAACTGGTATATACGACTTCCCACTTGGTTATGAATAAAGCATTAGTTCGCAGTTAGCATCTTAGCATACACAAGATAAGAAGTTATAGCCTTTAGCTAGCAGTTAGCATGTCTTAGCATACAGTAAGGGAAGCTATAGTCTTTAGCTACCAGTTAGCGTGTCTTAGCATACAGTATGGGAAGCTATGGTCTGTAGCTAGCAGTTAACGTGTTTTAGCACACAGCATGGAAAGCTTTGTCCTTTGGCTAAGTGTTAGTATGTCTTAGCATGCAGCATGGGAAGCTATGGTCTTTAGCTAGCAGTTAGCATATCTAAGCAGCACACAGTATGGGAAGCTACGGCCTGTTGTGGCAGTACTTGCTTGTTGCTTTAGTGGCATCACCATTCTACTACAACCTCATTATCACTGAAGATGAAAAGGACTTTGCTGTATGATGAGAGATTTGTCTTGTAGGTCTTAAATTATCCACAGAAATAACACATTATTATTTATGAGAAAGTCAATTTTATTCAAGTGCCTTATTCTGTTCTTGTTCTTGTCAACGTCACCCCCCAAAGAACAGGTTCTTTTGGTGATTTATAAATACATTGAAATGGAAGCTGTGTCATGGGAAGACAATTCCAAGTACATCAACTCATTAAAAAGCCATACCGGCTGTCTGAACAACTTGTCCAACACACCCAACTCATACAAGTTCCACCCGCAGCCTATACAGGAATCTAACAGCATTCTTTATGGAAAATACTCAGAGAATAGAATTTAATTGTGGTACTATATACAGTACTGTAGGCGTATGCATGTACTATTATGTGTATGATTTACTGCTTGATGTGATGGTAAAAACCCTTTAGTGGTCCCTTAAGCGGTCGTTGTAGAGCCCTTTCCAGAGAGGGTTCTACATGGAACCAAAAAGGGTTCTACCTGGAACCAAAAAGGGTTCTACCTGGAACCAAAAGGTTTCTCTTATGGGGACAGCTGAAAAACCCTTTTGGAACAATTTTTTTCTAAGAGTGTACGGTATATGTGTAGATGTACCGTATGTGAGTCTATCTGTGTCATGTATAGTGCATGCGTGTATGTGTGTGTGTGTGTGTGTGTTTGTCTGTGTGTGTTCCAGTCCTGAGAGTGGTGCCGTGTTGAAATGTGACATGTGAGCTGTCTTCTGTGGACACACATACACACACACACACACACACACACACACACACACACACACACACACACACACACACACACACACACACACACACACACACACACACACACACAAAGATACAAATAATTGTCATACTGTCAGGACAAAGTCTGTCTCCCCATCTGTCTATTCCTGTCCTCCTGTACATGCATGTGATTCAACCAATAAAATTAATCAATATTCTGCTTAGCGATGTGAAATATAATAACCAAATTATTTCACTCCTGTGTGCCTCAAGTACTAACACAACTGTGCTTAGAGAAAACAACATTTGCAGTGGTGCAAAACAGCATATTACAGCGTATAACAACAAAGTAGAGGTCGACCGATTAATCAGAATGGCCGATTAATTAGGGCCGATTTCAAATTTTTATAACAATCGGTAATCGGTAATCGGTATATTTGGCCACCGATTTGCCGTTTATTATTATAATAATATTTTGTTATTTTTTTTACACCTTTATTTAACTAGGCAAGTCAGATTAAGAACACATTCTTATTTACAATGACGGCCTAGAAACGGGGGTTAACTGCCTTGTTCAGGGGGGGATTTGTTTTTGCAACCTTCGGTTACCAGTCCAACGCTCTAACCACCTGCCTTACATTGCACTCCACAAGGATTAACAGGCTGACTACCTGTTACGCGAGGGCAGCAAGAAGCAAAGGTAAGTTGCTAGCTAGCATTAGACTTATAAAAAACTATCGATCTTAACATAATCACTAGTTAACTACACATGGTTGATGATATTACTAGTTTATCTAACGTGTCCTGCGTTGCATATAATCGATGCGGAGCCTGTTAATTCTCATAGAATCACATCCTACTTCGACAAACAGGTGTTGATTTAACAAGCGCATTTGCGAAAAAAGTACTGTCTTTGCACCAATGTACCTAACCATAAACATCAATGCCTAACAGGAATATTTAGACTTAGCCACCCGTTAGATAAAATACGGAACGGTTCCGTATGTCACTGAAAGAAAAAAACTTTTGTTTTCGAGATGATAGTTTCCGGATTCGACCAAAATAATGACCTAAGGCTTGTATTTCTGTGTGTTTATTATATTATAATTAAGTCTATGATTTGATAGAGCAGTCTCACTGAGCGGTGGTAGGCAGCAGCAGGCTCGTAAGCATTCATTCAAACAGCCCTTCGCTGTGCTTCAAGCATTGCGCTGTTTATGACTTCAACCTGGGTGGGTATAATTTGTGGAACGTTCCAACAGGAATCTATTCCAAAAACTTCGTTAATTATAAGGTTTCCAAAAAACAACGCATACAAAGTTGTATAGCGACAGAATAAGATACCGGATAGGGAGTGGTCTATTTCATTGCGTTTTTCACTCATCACGTTTATTCCAAAAAATGTCTGTCCTCACATGTCTATTTGCCTATGGACAAACATTAAGAATAAGCTACGTGGTGAGTTGATGCCTATTCGGCAGCTAGTTAGCTAGGTTTGTATGCGTTGCTACTTTGTATGCGTTGTTGGTTGGCAACCTTTTACTTTACGTTTTTTGGAACAGATTCCTGTTGGAACGTTCCACAAATTGTACCCACCCCTTCAAGCCTATGAAATCCCAAGATTAGGCTGGTGTAACCGATGTGAAATGGCTAGCTAGTTAGTCGGGTGCACACTAATAGCATTTCAAACGTCACTCGCTCTGAGACTTGGAGTAGTTGTTTCCCTTCCTCTGCATGGGTAACGCTGCTTCGAGGGTGGCTGTTGTCGATGTGTTCCTGGTTTGAGCCCAGGTAGGAGCGAGGAGAGGGACGGAAGCTATACTGTTACACTGGCAATACTAAAGTGCTTATAAGAACATCCAATAGTCAAAGGTATATGAAATAAAAATCCTATAGAGAGAAATAGTCCTATAATTCCTATAATAACTACAACCTAAAACTTCTTACCTGGGAATATTGAAGACTCATGTTAAAAGGAACCACTAGCTTTCATATGTTCCCATGTTCTGAGCAAGGCACTTAAACATTAGCTTTCTTACATGGCACATATTGCACTTTTACTTTCTTCTCCAACACTTTGTTTTGCATTATTTAAACCAAATTGAACATGTTTCATTATTTATTTGAGGCTAAATTGATTTTATTGATGTATTATGTTAAGTTAAAATAAGTATTCATTCAGTATTGTTGTAATTGTCATTATTACAAAAAATAATAATAATAATTGGCCGAGCAATCGGTATCGGCTTTTTTTGGTCCTCCAATAATCAGTATTGGTATCGTCGTTGAAAAATTATAATCGGTCGACCTCTTCAACAAAGAGCACAATATCAACTGTCATTGAGTGAGCAAGAAAATTAAACAACACAGGAGGGGACACGTGTTGACAGGACAGCATACATTATGTTAAAGTGCCACACTGTGCCAACAACCAGCTTGCTTTAACATATTAAAATATTTTTAAACAAACATTCTGTCGTCATATCATAATTATGGATCTTCTGTCATCATCATCCCACGCTTGGTTCAGGAAGTCGCTTCATCCATCATCACAAGGCCACTCAATAAGATCCAGCTATGACTCACTGCTCCATCTGGATTCTAATCAAGTTTCCATTGAAGATGGAGTGATATTGATTTAAACTCGTTAAGACTGACTCCAGTGAACTCTGACATGAAAAGAGTTAAATATCAATTGAGTGTAGTCTTTCATTCTTTCTTTCATCTTTCATTCTTTTCTCATGTACAGCTATTTTTATACTCATATCTCTCTTTCCTCCCACTTCCTTTCCATCTTACCCTCAAAGGTTTGTTTCTTCCCACTAGGCACAAACTGGTCAAATCAATGTTGTTTTAACGTAATTTGTCAACGTATTGTGAAGTGAAATCTACAGTGCCTTGCAAAAGTATTCATCCCCTTGGCGTTTTTCATATTTTGTAGCATTACAACCTTAATTTAAATTGACTTTTATTTGGATTTCATGAAATGGACATACACAAAATAGTCCAAATTGGTGAAGTGAAATGTTACAAAAAATTCTAAAAAATAAAAACCTGAAAAGTGGTGCGTGCATATGTACAGTGGGGGAAAAAAGTATTTGATCCCCTGCTGATTTTGTACGTTTGCCCACTAACAAAGAAAGGATCAGTCTATCATTTTAATGGTAGGTTTATTTGAACAGTGAGAGACAGAATATCAAAAAAATGCATGTCAGAAATGTTATAAATTGATTTGCATATTAATGAGGGAAATAAGTATTAGACCCCCTCTCAATCAGAAAGATTTCTGACTCCCAGGTGTCTTTTATACAGGTAACGAGCTGAGATTAGGAGCACACTCTTAAAGGGAGTGCTCCTAAGCGCAGCTTGTTAACTGTAAAAAAGACACCTGTCCACAGAAGCAATCAATCAATTCGATTCCAAACTCTCCACCATGGCCAAGACCAAAGAGCTCTCCAAGGATGTCAGGGATAAGATTGTAGACCTACACAAGGCTGGGCAAACGTACAAAATCAGCAGGGGATCAAATACTTTTTTCCCCCACTGTATTTACCCCCTTTGCTATGAAGCCTCTAAATAAGATCTGGTGCAACCAATTACCTTCAGAAGTCACATTATTAGTTAAATAAAGTTCACCTGTGTGCAATCTAAATGCCACATGATTTCTCACGTGATCTCAGTATATATACACCTGTTCTGAAAGGCCCCAGAGTCTGCAACACCACTAAGCAAGGGGTACCACCAAGCAAGCGGCACCATGAAGACCAAGGAGCTCTCCAAACAGGTCAAGGACAAAGTTGTGGAGAAGTATAGATCAGGGTTGGGTTATAAAAAAATATCAGAAACTTTGAACATCCCACGGAGCACTATTAAATCCATTATTAAAAAATGGAAAGAATATGGCACCACAACAAACTTGCCAGAGAGGGCCGCCCACCAAAACTCACAGGCCAGGAAAGGAGGGCATTAATCAGAGAGGCAACAAAGAGACAAAAGATAACTCTGAAGGAGCTGCAACGCTCCACAGCGGAGATTTGAGTGTCTGTCCATAGGACCACTTTAAGCCGTAAACTCAACAAAGCTGGGCTTTCCGGAAGAGTGGCCAGAAAGAATATAATTGCTTAAAGGAAAGAATGAGCAAACACGTTTGGTGTTGGCATGTGGGACACTCCCAAAATACAGTGAGGGAAAAAAGTATTTGATCCCCTGCTGATTTTGTACGTTTGCCCACTGACAAAGAAATGATCAGTCTATAATTTTAATGGTAGGTTTATTTGAACAGTGAGAGACAGAATAACAACAAAAAAATCCAGAAAAACGCATGTCAAAAATGTGATAAATTGATTTGCATTTTAATGAGGCAAATAAGTATTTGACCCCTCTGCAAAACATAACTTAGTACTTGGTCGCAAAACCCTTGTTGGCAATCACAGAGGTCAGACGTTTCTTGTAGTTGGCCACCAGGTTTGCACACATCTCAGGAGGGATTTTGTCCCAGTCCTCTTTGCAGATCTTCTCCAAGTCATTAAGGTTTCGAGGCTGACGTTTGGCAACTCGAACCTTCAGCTCCCTCCACAGATTTTCTGTGGGATTAAGGTCTGGAGACTGGCTAGGCCACTCCAGGACCTTAATGTGCTTCTTCTTGAGCCACTCCTTTGTTTCCTTGGCCGTGTGTTTTGGGTCATTGTCATGCTGGAATACCCATCCACAACCCATTTTCAATGCCCTGGCTGAGGGAAGGAGGTTCTCACTCAAGATTTGACGGTACATGGCCCCGTCCATCGTCCCTTTGATGCGGTGAAGTTGTCCTGTCCCCTTAGTAGAAAAACACCCTCAAAGCATAATGTTTCCACCTCCATGTTTGACGGTAGGGATGGTGTTCTTGGGGTCATAGGCAGCATTCCTCCTCCTCCAAACACGGCGAGTTGAGTTGATGCCAAAGAGCTCCATTTTGGTCTCATCTGACCACAACACTTTCACCCAGTTGTCCTCTGAATCTTTCAGATGTTCATTGGCAAACTTCAGACGGGTATGTATATGTGCTTTCTTGAGCGGGGGACCTTGCGGGCGCTGCAGGATTTCAGTCCTTCACGGCGTAGTGTGTTACCAATTGTTTTCTTGGTGACTATGGTCCCAGCTGCCTTGAGATCATTGACAAGATTCTCCCATGTAGTTCTGGGCTGATTCCTCACCGTGATTATTGCAACTCCACGAGGGGAGATCTTGCATGGAGTCCCACGTCGAGGGAGATTGACAGTTCTTTTGTGTTTCTTCCATTTGCGAATAATCGTACCAACTGCTGTCACCTTCTCACCAAGCTGCTTGGCGATGGTCTTGTAGCCCATTCCAGCCTTGTGTAGGTCTACAATCTTATCCCTGACATCCTTGGAGAGCTCTTTGGTCTTGGCCATGATGGAGAGTTTGGAATCTGATTGATTGGTTGCTTCTGTGAACAGGTGTCTTTTATACAGGTAACAAACTGAGATTAGGAGCACTCCCTTTAAGAGTGTGCTTCCAGTCTCAGCTCATTACCTGTATAAAAGACACCTGGGAGCCAGACATCTTTCTGATTGAGAGGGGGTCAAATACTTATTTCCCTCATTAAAATGCAAATCAATTTATAACATTTTTGACATGCGTTTTTCTGGATTTTTTTGTTGCTATTCTGTCTCTCAATGTTCAAATAAACCTACCATTAAAATTATAGACTGATCATTTCTTTGTTGGTGGGCAAACGTACAAAATCAGCAGGGGATCAAATACTTTTTTCCCTCACTGTACATGGAAGAAGCTACTCTGGTCAGATGAGACTAAAATTGAGGTTTTTGGCCATCAAGGAAAATGCTTTGTCTGGCGCAAACCCAACACTTCTCATCACCCCGAGAATACCATCCCCACAGTGAAGCATGGTGGTGGCAGCATCAATCTGTAGGGATGTTTTTCATCGACAGGGACTGGGTAACTGGTCAAAATTGAAGGAACGATGGATGGCGCTAAATACAGGGAAAATCTTGAGGGAAACCTGTTTCAGTCTTCCAGAAATTTGAGACTGTGACAGAGGTTCACCTTCCAGCAGGACAATGACCCTAAGCATACTGCTAAAGCAACACTTAAGTGATTTAAGGGGAAACATTTAAATGTCTTGGAATGGCCTAGTCAAAGCCCAGACCTCAATCCAATTGAGAATCTGTGGTATGACTTAAAAATTGCTGTACACCAGCGGAACCCATCCAACTTGAAGGAGCTGGAGCAGTTTTGCCTTAATGAATTGGCAAAAATCCCAGTGGCTAGATGTGCCAAGCTTATAGAGACATACCCCAAGAGGCTTGCAGCTGTAATTGCTGCGAAAGGTGGATCTACAAAGTATTGACTTTGGGGGGGGTGAATAGTTATGCACGCTCAAGTTTTCAGTTTTTTTGTCCTATTTCTTGTTTGTTTCACAATAAAAAATATTTTGCATCTTCAAAGTGGAAAGCATGTTCCATAAATCAAATGATACAAACCCCCAAAAAACAATTTTAATTCCAGGTTGTAAGGCAACAAAATAGGAAAAATGCCAAGGGGGTGAATACTTTCGCAAGCCACTGTATATGGAAAATACACTAGATTTGACTTATGTCATCAACGTAAACTGTTGCTTTGACTGTAAAATTTCAACCACAGGATTATGTCACGATGGTAACCAATTTTCAACATAGACAAACCTTATAAAATATGTTGAATTTGTACCTTTGAAACGTCAGATGTTTAATGTAATATCCACTATAAGAAACAACAATAGGCTGGGCAGCACCTTCTACTGGAGAGTTTATCTATGTACAGGAGGGATGGGCAACTGGTGGCCTCGGATCAATTCAGTTTTTCTCTTGTTATGTCAGTCACTGATAGTCAATTAGCCAATGTCAGAAAAACATTTTAGATTGCTAAGCAGTCAGCTATCTAAAATTGTTATCATGGTCGAATTTCCGTCCGGGGGGCCCCCCATTGATTTTGTTAGTCAGTCTCACTCTGACATGATATTAAAAAAAAAAACATTTCCCTCCACCCAATTGCAAAATGAGTAGAATTGCATGAAATGAGTTATAAAATTGCTAAATCTTCTCTCCGCCCCATGGCAAAATGTATATAATTACAGCAAACTTCCTTTAAAACTGCTACATTTTCTATATACCCCATTGCAAAATGTGTGCAATTGCACAAAATTAACTCTAAAATGTATCTCCACTGTCAAGAGGGGGGCCACTAAAATGTTTTGCTCACAATGTGGATACTCAGACCCACAAGCAACCGCTGCCCCTCATGATGAGTTCAGATTTTTTGAGGCTCCCATGCCCATCAAATTTGTCCATCCCTGATCTACAGCTATCCCTTTGGTCTCCAATCCAAAGTTTTAACCAAGCCCAGCCCTGCTTGGTTTTGATATTTGTCACTGACTATTGCGATCATGAGAATGATTGAGAAATCATCACTTAATAGATTCACCTTTGCTATTGAAATCATTGCAAAGGGTAGGTTCAACAGAGCAATGTAACATGTAACCATCCTTTATCAGCCATGTATCATCAATGATGCTATTTAGGCCTATATAGCATTCAGGAAGTCATCAAAAGCTATTGTTTATATTCAGCCCAGGATTCAACTAAAAATAGACAATACATATAAGCCTATGGCTTCAAGCTTTGGTTGATTTCAAATGGAATCAACAAGTTAATAATAAATATATTTGCTTCACGTCTCCATCTCAACCAAAAATCTAAGTTAAAGAATGGGATTAAATCAAATCAAAGTATTCAAAGTGCATTTAAAGTTTGACTTGATTTAGTCCTTTTCTTTAAGTTAGATTTTTGGTTGAGATGGAGACTTGAATCCAACATATCAATTATTAATTTCTAGACAAACTGGAATTAAAGCCAGACTCAGTGGCACAGATGGAGCTATCCAAGCAGAAGATACATAGCCTTCATGTTGATATTTGGTTGCGCTGACAACCAAGCACAATTTAATATCACTTTTCCAATATGGTAAATAGCCAATTAACTTGTAGACAAGTTAAATGATATGTTGGATTCAAGTCTCCATCTCAACCAAAATGAAAAGTAAAAGAATAGGATTAAGCCAGTGGCTCAGATGGAACTCTCTCCTTTAAATGTTGATATTCAATTTTACTCTTGTAAGACATTAAATAGCGTAATGGACACATTGAGGTTACTGTAACAATGAATGTCTTCCTTAATGTAATCACAGAAAGCGTGCATGTTCAGGGTCGCAGGTCTGTGGAAATGTTCACAATTGCTATAATAATCTGCACAGAATCTCAAATGGCATGTATCACTTGCACCATGTACTTTAATGTCATCTCCACTGCAATCCAGGTCATTTGGTTGTGGTATTGGATGAAGCACAGTGATAACGCATTAAGTTGTATAAATGAACAAAATATCTGACATTGTATTCCCATTTGAACTTTGTTGTGCTTTTAAATGGTTGAAAGCACAGTAAGACATTTAGCAGACATCTAAACCAAAAATCAAACAAAGATTTTCCACTAGAATTTGGTTGTTCTTTTAGATAGTTGAAAGCATATTGATAACACATATGGAATCTCATTATCTACCAAATATTACCCAATTGTCCACATTGAAATGATGTGGTGTTCCCAGTGGGCTCCTTCCATAGTCTCCCTTATAGTTTACATATGCAGGTTGCTTGGGGCCAGTTCTGCCACCTGAGATGAGTGGTTGACTGTGGCGTTCTTTACATCAACCCATATGGGAGAACAAATACATTGCAAATATATTTTTTATGGGATACATGTTAAATATTTAAAATTGTCCAAATGTATTTAGTTTTTTAAATGTATTTAATAAATACATTGTAAATACATTCCGACATATATTAAAGTATATATGCACAGTGCAGTATTCAGACCCCTTCACTTTTTGTTACGTTACAGCCTAATTCTAAATTGGATTAAAAATCAATTAAAAATCAATTGTTCAAACATCTACATGCACTACCCCATAATAACAAAGCAAAAACAGGTTTGGAAATGTATTACACTTTTAAAAATATTTTTATATCACATTTACATAAGTATTCAGACCCTTTACTGAGTACTTTGTTGAATCACCTTTGGCAGTGATTACAGCCTTGAATCTTCAAGCTTTCCACACCTGTATTAAAGGAGTTTCTCCCATTCTTCTCTGCAGATCCTCTCAAGGTCTGTCAGGTTGGATGGGGAGTGTCGCTGCACAACTATTTCAGGTCTCCAAATCAAATCATGTCCAATCAGTTGAACTTACCACAGGTGGACTCCAATCAAGTTGTAGAAACATCTCAAGGATGATCAATGGAAACGGTGCACCTGAGCTCAATTTTGAGTCTCATAGCAAAGGGTCTGAATACTTTTATGTAGCTAAGGTCTTTCTGTTTTTTATTTTTAATACATTTGCTCAGATTTCTAAAAACCTGTTTTTGCTTTGTCATTATGGGGTATTGTGTGTAGATTGATGAGGAGATTTTTTTAATGTAATACATTTTAGAATAAGGCTGTAATATAACAAAATGTGGAAAAAGTGAGGGCGTCTGAATGTATATCAAATATATATCACAATATATGTTAAATGCATAGGGAAATGTATTTAATCCATTTCAAAATACTTTCTGAAATATTGTACATTAAATAAAGTATTGTAGATTATATTTAGGTCAATATAAAAAAAAATTAAAAAAGTAATGCTTCTAACCCCCCCCCCCCCCCCTTAAAAGATTTAGATGCACTATTGTAAAGTGGTTGTTCCACTGGATATCATAAGGTGAATGCACCAATTTGTAAGTCGCTCTGGATAAGAGCGTCTGCTAAATGACTTAAATGTAAATGTAAATGTAAATATATTTGTAAATGTATTAGGAAATGTTTTGTAAAATATATTCCAACATGCATTGAAATGTATTTTTAAGAAATATATTTTTAAATGTATGGTAAATAAAACATTTTGGCAAATCATATTGTAAGAAAGTGGTGACTGTCTTAACAATGACACTTTAGTGTCATATTCAGTTATATCCGTCTCATTAATAATGCATAATTGGCAGTATACATGCATGACCTTTAATCACAGAACACATTAATGTTTAAATCATTTAGCACATGACTTTAGCAATTAGGGTGAAATGCATTACTCAAGGGTATGTGAACAGATTTTTCACCAAGTAGGCTCAGGGATCTGAATAAGAAGCTACTGGCCCAATGCTCGTTACTGTCCGCGTACCTTCCGCTGCTAACTGCTGTGCTACTGGCACAACAATCCGTCTCAATGACAAAGCTACACCTCCAACAAGTCACGCCCCCAAGTCATCTTATAGGCTGCCGTCGCTACAATATGTTTAATCAAAATGCTTTTTTATTGTGCTTGACACATACCAAAAGCATACCAGAAGCATTAACATGCATTTAAATGTTATTAAACTACAACAATGAAGAGCTGAAGAGAGGCACTTACTCTAGACATGTTCTTACCTCGAGATGGGAAAACGTGCTTTTATGAAGTTGAACATGTGCTCTTTATGACAGAATATTATAATTAGCTGAAATCAAGTTAATTTTTACTCACCATCACAATATAAATTATATCACCTTTTTTAGCCTTGGTGGCCAAAAAAAGGATCTCTATTGATCAATTCGTTAATAAACATAACGGGGGTCTACTAAGCTATATGGAATTGTTTTAAGAAGGCCATACCAAGGATCATGTTGCTATTTGATTTTGAATTGTAAGACCCCTTGTAGTATCTAAAAAATATACAAAAAAATGATTTGATAAAAAACATTTTGCCCTTACTTCTATTAGTCCATACATACATGTTCACATGTTAGTAGACACTCTTATTCAGAGTGACATACAGGAGCAATTAGGGTTAAGAGCTTTGCTTGAGGACTTACTAGTGCTCTTCCATGCCATGCCTAGAAGGGGTGTGTCACTTGAGTGGGTTGAGTCACTGATGTGATCTTCCTTTCTGGGTTGGTGCCCCCTCGGGTTTGTGCCGTGGGCTATACTCAGCCTTGTCTCAGGGTAGTAAGTTGGAGGTTTGCGGATATCCCTCTAGTGGTGTGGGGTAGAGGTCGACCGATTATGATTTTTCACCGCCGATACCGATACCGATTATTGGGGGGGCCAAAAGGCCGATACCGGTTATAGACTTAACTATAATATAATAAACCTTAGGTCATTAATATTGTCAAATCCGGAAACTATCATCTCGAAAACATTATTCTTTCAGTGACATACGGAACCGTTCCGTATTTTATCTAACGGGTGGCATCCATAAGTCTAAATATTCCTGTTATTTCGCACAACCTACAATGTTATTTCATAGTTCCGTAAAATTCTGGCAAATTTGTCCGCAACGAACCAGATTCTGTATACCCTGATTCTGCGTGCAACGAACGCAAGAGAACTGACACAATTTCACCTGGTTAATATTGCCTGCTAACCTGGATTTCTTTTAGCAAAATATGCAGGTTTAAAAATATATACTTCTGTGTATTGATTTTAAGAAAGCCATTGATGTTTATGGTTAGGTACAGTCGTGCAATGATTGTGCTTTTTTTCGCAAATGCGCTTTTGTTAAATCATCCCCGTTTGGCGAAGTCTGCTGTCTTTGTTAGGAAGAAATGGTCTTCACAGTTCGCAACAAGCCAGGCGGACCAAACTGCTGCATATACCCTGACTCTGTTTGCAAGAGAAGTGACACATTTTCCCTAGTTAAAAGAAATTCATGTTAGCAGGCAATATTAACTAAATATGCAGGTTTAAAAATATATACTTGTGTATTGATTTTAAGAAAGACATTGATGTTTATGGTTAGGTACACATCGGAGCAGAGACAGTCCTTTTTCGCGAATGCGCACCACATCGATTATATGCAAAGCAGGACAGGCTAGATAAACTAGTAATATCATCAACCATGTGTAGTTAACTAGTGTTTATGATTGATTGATTGTTTTTTTATAAGATAAGTTTGATGCTAGCTAGCAACTTACCTTGGCAACGTAAAGCAGGTGGTTAGAGCATTGGGCTAGTTAACGTAAGGTTGCATCCCCAAGCTGACAAGGTAAAAATCTGTCGTTCTCCCCCTGAACAAGGCAGTTAACCCACCGTTCCTAGGCCGTCATTGAAAATAAGAATGTGTTCTTAACTGACTTGCCTAGTTAAATAAAGGTAAAAAAAAAAAAACATAAAAAAAAATATATATATTTTTTTAAATCGGCAAATCGGTGGCCAAAAATACCGATTACCGATTGTTATGAAAACTTGAAATTGGCCCTAATTAATCGGCCGTTCTGATTAATCGGTCGACCTCTAGTGTGGGGGCTGTGCTTTGGCAAAGTGGTTGGGGTCACATCCTGCCTGGTTGGCCCTGTCCAGGGGTATCGTCAGACGGGGCCACAATGTGTCTCCCAACCCCTCCAGTATCTATGCTGCAATAGTCTATGTGATGGGGGGCTAGGGCCAGTCTGTTATATCTGGTGTAATTCTCCTGTCTTATCCGGTGTCCTGTGTGAATTTAAGTATGCTCCTTTTAATTCTCTCTCTCTCCCTCTCCCCTCCCGGAGGACCTGAGCCCTGGGACCATGCCTCAGGACTACCTGGCCTGATGACTCCTTGCTGTCCACAGTCCACCTAGTCGTGCTGCTGCTCAAGTTTCAACTGTTCTGCCTGCGGCAGAAATCATATTGTAACAAAGTGTATTTATTAAGCCCTTTTTACATCAGCAGATGTCACAAAGTGCTTATACAGAAACTCAGCCTAAAACCCGAAACAGCAAGCAATGCAGATGTAGAAGCCGGTGGCTAGGAAAAACTCCCTAGAAAGGCACAAACCTAGGAAGAGACCTAGAGAGGAACAAGGCTCTGAGGGGTGCCCAGTCCTCTTCTAGCTGTGCCTTGTGGAGATTATAAGAGTACGTGGCCATTAAGGCCAGATCGTTCTTCAAGATGTTTAAACGTTCATAGAGGACATAGGCGGATGCGGTAGATTGAGACCCATCCAATGCAAAAACATTTTTTTATCTCCAGCTTAAATTGAAGGATTTGTATGGGGATTTTTGTATTATGCTAACTCGATTTCAGCGGGGGTGCAGACATCAACCTTAGAGTGTTTAAGAAGCCGAATTAGGAACCACCTTTCCCAACCTGTAGACTAGATGGCTTAGCCATGCATTTTTGGAATATTGTCAGGTATTACATGCATTTTAGCAAAGATGTAAATGTATTTACATGTTTTTTAAATACATTTGAGGTGACATTAAATGTATTGAAATAAATGTTTTTCCGTATTGGGGGAAGGCTTTGCAAATTCTTCCCAGCCGTTGACTGAACTAAAAACATAAACAGGACATAACACTAAAATATCCTCTAAGGATAAATCTAGAGCTCTTTCCCCTAGTCCAAGTATTCCCAAACTGGGGTACGCAAACTGGGGTACCCGCAAATCCGTCGGGGGTAAAGCAGAAAATTTTTTTTTTTTTTTTTTTTTTTTTGTGTAAATATTTCTTTATTTTGTTACATTTGTTTCTTCTTCACATTTTCAAACAGTCCATTTATATTTTCCAACGGGGCTACACATTTTGGATGAGGTATTTTTCTCACCTGAGTAGCCTCGTTTCACTGGCAAAAATAAAATTAAACCATCTAGTGTTCAGCGAAATAACAACACAATGTCAAATACAGGTAGCCTAGTAAAATAATTAACATCCAATCATATTAACCGTTACTCTCTCGCGGGAATTCCACTAACGGTCCGTATGTAGCCAAACGTAGCTGCTGCTCATGTTGGTATCTGTACTGATGGTGCAAAAGCCATGACTGGGAGACATAGCGGAGTGGTAACGGGCGTCCAAGCAGTTGCTCCCGACACCACTTGAGTACACTGAAGCATCCACCGAGAGGCTCTTGCTGCCAAGGGAATGGCTGACAGCTTGAAAGACGTTTTGGACACTACAGTGAAAATTGTTAACTTTGTTAAAGTAAAGCCCCTGAACTCTCGTGTATTTTCTGCGCTATGCAATGATATGGGCAGTGACCATGTAACGCTTTTACAACATACAGAAGTGGGCTGGTTATTAAGGGGCAAAGTATTGACAAAAAAAATTAAATTGAGAGACAAGCTTAAAGTTTTCTTTACTGACCATAATTTTCACTTATCTGACCGCTTGCATGATGACGAGTTTCTCACACGACTGGCCTGTCCGGTTGATGTTTTTTCTCGCCTGAATGATCTGAATCTAGGACTACAGGGACTCTCCGCAACTATATTTAACTTCATTGGGATAGGGGGCAGCATTGGGAAGTTTGGATGAAAAGCGTGCCCAGAGTAAACTGCCTGTTTCTTAGGCCCAGAAGCTATAATATACATATAATAGTATATTTGGATAGAAAACAGTCTAAAGTTTCCAAAACTGTTAAAATCATGTCTGTGAGCATAACAGAACTCATACGGCAGGCAAACACCTGAGAAAAATCCAACCAGGAAGTGGGAAATCTGAGGTTTGTAGTTTTTTTAAGTTATTGCCTATCCAATATCCTGTGTTTATGGGGTCAGACTGCACTTCCTAAGGCTTCCACTAGATGTCAACAGTCTTTAGAAAGTTGTTTCAGGCTTCTATTGTGAAAGGGGAGAGAATAAGACCACTCACAGTAAGTGGCTCAGCTGAAAGCCTTTAGTTGTTTATTGCGCGTGGCTGTGAGCGCGAGCTCCGTTCCCTTTCCTTTCTAATGACAACGGAATTGTCCGGTTGGAATATTATTGAAGATTTATGATAAAAAGATCCTAAAGATTGATTATATACATCGTTTGACATGTTTCTACGAACTGTAATGGAACTTTTTTGACTTTTCGTCTGGACTTTGTGCTCGCGCTTTGTGCATTTGGATTACTGGACTAAACGCGCGAACAAAAAGGAGGTATTTGGACATAAAGATGTACTTTATCGAACAAAACGAACATTTATTGTCTAACATGGAGACCTGGGAGTGCAATCAGATGAAGATCATCAAAGGTAGGTGATTCATTTTAACGCTATTTCTGACTTTTGTGACACCTCTCCTTGGTTGGAAAATGGCTGTATGGTTTTCTGTGGCTAGGCGCTGATCTAACATAATCGCATGGTGTGCTTTCGCCGTAAAGCCTTTTTGAAATCGAACACAGCGGCTGGATTAACAAGAAGTTTAACTTTAATCGTATGTTAAACACTTGTATCTTTCATCAGTTTATGATGAGTATTTCTGTAATTTGATGTGGCTCTGCATTTTCACCGGATGTTTTGTTTGAGACAACGTATTTCTGAACATAAAGCGCCAGTTTCAACTGAGGTTTTTGGACATAAAGATGAACCTTATCGAACATAACACACATTTATTGTCTAACATGGAGTCCTGGGAGTGCCATCCGGTGAAGATCATCAAAGGTTAGTGATTTATTTTAACGCTATTTCTGACTTTTGTGACACCTCTCCTTCTTTGGAAAATGGCTGTATGGTTTTCTGTGGCTAGGCGCTAACCTAACATAATCGCATGGTGTGCTTTCGCCATAAAGCCTTTTTGAAATCGGACACTGGCTGGATTAACAAGAAGTTTATCTTTAAAATGGTGTACTTATGTGTTTGAGGAGTTTTAATTATGAGATTTCTGTTGTTTGAATTTGGCGCCCTGCAATTTCACTGGCTGTTGGCGAGGTGGGACGCTAGCGTCCTGAATGATCCCAGAGAGGTTTTAATGTGCGGGACAAAATTGAAGCTATGATTAAGAAGCTCTTCTCTGTCTGCATTAACAAGGACAACACACAGGTCTTTCCATCATTGTATGATTTTTTGTGTGCAAATTAACTCAAGCTTACGAACAATGTCAAAGGTGATATAGCGAAGCACCTGAGTGAGTTGGGTGCGCAATTACGCAGGTACTTTCCCCAAACGGATGACACAAACAACTGGATTCGTTATCCCTTTCATGCCCTGCCTCCAGTCCATTTACTGATATCTGAACAAGAGAGCCTCATCGAAATTGCAACAAGCGGTTCTGTGAAAATGTAATTTAATCAGAGCACACTGACAGATTTCTGGATTGGGCTGCACTCAGAGTATCCTGCCTTGGCAAATCGCACTAAGACACTGATGCCCTTTGCAACCATGTACATATGTGAGAGTGGATTCTTGGCCCTCACTAGCATGAAAACTAAGTACAGGCACAGACTGTGTGTGGAAAATGATTTAAGACTTAGACTCTCTCCAATACAACCCAACATTGCAGAGTTATGTGCATCCTTTCAAGCACACCCTTCTCATTAACCTGTGGTAAGTTATTCACAATTTCGATGAACAAATAAGGTTTTATATGTAAGATGGTTAAATAAAGCGCAAAATGATTGATTATTATTAAATTATTTGTGCCCTGGTCCTTTAAGAGCTCTTTGTCACTTCCCACGAGCCGGGTTGTGACAAAAACTCACAGTCATTCTTATGTTTAATAAATGTATCGTGTAGTGTATGTGTGGCAGGCTTACAATGATTGCAAAAACAACATTTGAGAGTGCGCTGACCCTGGTGCTAGAGGGGGTATTCAGCTGGAGGTTGAATGTTTGAAGTGGTACGGGACTATAAAAAGTTTGGGATCCACAGCTCAAGTCTAATCTTGAATTTCTTGATAAAGGTAGGGGGCTAAACATCTGAAAACTATGGATTGGGGAGCGAGATTCTATCACAGATGAATCACGGGCCATTTCCAGTTATTTTTCGTCCACGGAGCTACTGTCTGGGATTAAGGCTCTGGGGTCAGCGATGGATGGACAAACACAGCCTTTCAATCTTTGATGTTCTGTTAAGACCCTATCTGAGACCAGTGGGGAACAGATTGAGTCTACACCATATGGGCTCCACTGCTCTGCTGGGTCTCTGAGGGTCTGACTCCATCTCAAAACCTCCAGCCCTGTGCTCTAGACACGATCAAACCAAACTGGTTCACATACTATCTGCCGATCTCCCTTTTCTGGCTAAAATGCCCATGTGAAATGTCAGAGCAAAGGAGCTTGGAAATGTTCCTGCTTGCTGGTTAAATTCACTTCCCTTGGAAGCCGTTGTCAAGTAGGGCTAAGCGTAATTGAACACACCCAACTTCAATTGGTCTTCTTTAGGATGCTGAGAAGCTGGCCTGTGTTCTGAGCTAACCCCTAGCAAAGTATATTACTGTGGTGTGTGCACTCAACCTGCCTGGACTAGGGCTTGTTGACTGTATGACCTTGCCTGGCTGAGACTGGTTTTGTTAAACGACTACTTTATGACAAAAGGAAGGCCTACCAGAGGATGATTCGGAGACGACTGACTGGAGCCCAAACCAGACATAACCAGATAATTTGATGCCCTAATCTATGGATTTCTCATGACTGGGCAGGATGCAGCCATGGGTGGACCTGGGAGGGCATAGGCCCACCCACTGGGGAGCTAGGCCCCCCCCCCCCCCCCACCAGAAGATCCCGCAGGTGAAGAAGCCGAATGTGGAGGTCCTGGCTGGCGTGGTTACACGTGGTCTGCGGTTGTGAGGCCGGTTGGATATACTGCCAAATTCTCTAAAACAACATTGTTGCTTAAGGTAGAGAAATTAACATTCAATTATCTGGCAAAAGCTCTGTTGGACATTCCTGCATTCAGCATACCAATTACACTATCCCTCAAAACTTGAGACATCTGTGGCATTGTGTTGTGTGACAAAACTGCACATTTTAGAGTGTATTTTTATTGTTTCCAGTTCAAGGTGCCCCTGTGTAATGTTCATGCTGTTTAATCAGTTTATTGATATGCTACACCTGTCAGGTGGATGGATTAAGTTGTGCACAACATTTGAGAGAAATAAGCTTTTTGTGCATATGGAACATTTCTAGGATCTTTTATTTCAGCTCGTAAGTACAAAACTTTACATGTTGGGTTTATATTTTTGTTCAGTATACATACAGTATCAGTCAAAAGTTTGGACACACCTACTCATTCAAGGGTTTTTCATTATTTTTACTATTTTCAACATTGTAGAATAATAGTGAAGACATCAACACTAGGAAATAACACATATGGAGTCATGTAGTAACCAAAAAAGTGTTAAACAAATCAAAATATATTTTATATTTGAGATTCTTCAAAGTGGCCACCCTTTGCCTTGATGACAGGGTTGCACACTGTTGGCATTCTCTCAACCAGCTTCATGAAGTAGTCACCTGGAATGCATTTCAATTAACCTGTTAGGGCTAGGGGGCAGTATTTGCACGGCTGGATAAAAAAATGTACCCGATTTAATCTGGTTACTAATCCTACCCAGTAACTAGAATATGCATATACTTATTATATATGGATAGAAAACACTCTAAAGTTTCTAAAACTGTTTGAATGGTGTCTGTGAGTATAACAGAACTCATTTGGCAGGCAAAACCCTGAGACATTTTCTGACAGGAAGTGGATACCTGATGTGTTGTATTACCTTTAAACCTATGCCATTGAAAAACACAGGGGCTGAGGAATATTTTGGCACTTCCTATTGCTTCCACTAGATGTCACCAGCCTTTACAAAGTGTTTTGAGTCTTCTGGAGGGAGATCTGACCGAACAAGAGCCATGGAACGATGATGGCCCATTAGACACCTGGCGCACGAGTTCATGTTGGGTACCCTCGTTCCAATACGTTATAAAAGAGTATGCATTCGTCCACCTTGAATATTATTCATGTTCTGGTTAAAAAAGGCCCTAATGATTTATGCTATACAACGTTTGACATGTTTGAACGAACGTAAATATATTTTTCCCCCTCGTTCATGACGAGAAGTCCGGCTGGCTTAGATCATGTGCTAACAAGACGGAGATTTTTGGACATAAATGATGAGCTTTTTTGAACAAAACTACATTCGTTATGGACCTGTGATACCTGGAAGTGACATCTGATGAAGAGAATCAAAGGTAATGGATTATTTACATAGTATTTTCGATTTTAGATCTCCCCAACATGACGTCTAGTCTGTATCGCAACGCGTATTTTTCTGGGCGCAGTGCTCAGATTATTGCAAAGTGTGATTTCCCAGTAAGGTTATTTTTAAATCTGGCAAGTTGATTGCGTTCAAGAGATGTAAATCTATAATTCTTTAAATGACAATATAATATTTTACCAATGTTTTCTAATTTTAATTATTTAATTTGTGGTGTTGACTTGACTGCCGGTTATTGGAGGGAAACGATTTCCTCAACATCAATGCCATAGTAAAACGCTGTTTTTGGATATAAATATGAACTTGATAGAACTAAAAATGCATGCATTGTCTAACATAATGTCCTAGGAGTGTCATCTGATGGAGATTGTAAAAGGTTAGTGCATCATTTTAGCTGGTTTTATGGTTTTGGTGACCCTGTCTTTGAATTGACAAAACATTACACACAACTCTTGTAAATGTACTGTCCTAACATACTCTAAATTTATGCTTTCGCCGTAAAACCTTTTTGAAATCGTAAAACGTGGTTAGATTAAGGAGATGTTTATCTTTCAAAGGGTGTAAAATAGTTGTATGTTTGAAAAATTTGAATTTTGACATTTATTTGGATTCAAATTTGCCGCTCTTGAAATGCACCTGCTGTTGATGGAGTGCACCACGGGGGGGACGCTAGCGTCCCACCTAGCCCATAGAGGTTAACAGGTATGCCTTGTTATAAGTTAATTTGTAGAATTTCTTTCCTTCTTAATGCATTTGAGCATTTTTGTTGTGACAATGTAGCGGTGGTATACAGAAGATAGCCCTATTTGGTAAAAGACCAAGTCCATATTATGGCAAAAACAGCTCAAATAAGTAAAGAGAAATGACAGTCCATCATTACTTTAAGACATGAAGGTCAGTCAATCCGTAAAATTTCAAGAACTTTGAAAGGACTGCCACAGGAAAGGAAGACCTAGAGTTACCTCTGCTGCAGAGGATAAGTTCATTAGAGTTAACTGCACCTCAGATTGCAGCCCAAATAAATGCTTCACAGAGTTCAAGCAACAGACACATCTCAACATCAACTGCTCAGAGGAGACTGCGTGAATCAGGCTTTCATTGCCAAATTGCTTGAAAGAAACCACTACTAAAGGACACCAATAATAAGAAGAGACCTGCTTGGGCCAAGAAACACAAGCAATGAACATTAGACCGGTGGAAATCTATTTGACCAAGAAGGAGCGTGATGGTGCGGCATCAGATGACCTGGCCTCCACAATCACCCGACCTCAACCCAATTGAGATGGTTTGGGATAAGTTGGACCGCAGAGTGAAGGAAAAGCAGTCAACAAGTGCTCAGCATATGTGGGAACTCATTCAAGACTATTGGAAAAGTATTCCTCATGAAGCTGGTTGAGAGAATGCCAAGAGTGTGCAAAGCTGTCATCAAGGCAAAGAATGGCTACTTTGAAGAATCGAAAATCGAAAATATATTTTGATTTGTTTAACACTTTTTTGCTTACTTACTAAATTATTCCATATGTGTTATTTCATAGTTTTGATCTCTTCACTATTATTCAACAATGTAGAAATTGTAAAAATAAAGAAAAACCCTTGAATGAGTAGGCGTGTTCAAACTTTTGATTGGTACTAGACAAAAACCTCTACATCCCTTGTCTGTAACGAATGCTGAATAAAATTATATTTTAGCTTACTCTACCAATTGTCTGTGTGGTTGGTTCTTATATAGGGTGGCATATGAGACAAAATATCCAAAGGAACGTATTATTAAACACTTTCCAATTGTGGGTCTGTTGTAGACACACTTCCTCTCTCCTTTTCTTGTGTCAAAATAAACGGCCTTAACGTGCACCATATGTGAACAAACAAGCGCTAACTTTTATTTTGACATGAGGTAAGCAGAGAGGAAGTGGGTATCATGTGTGGTGGTCCATCTGTGGGGAGAAGAGGAAACCATCTGTGATCCCTGGATCTTCTCCCAGAAGATCACTGAGGAAAAAGCTCCTGCCAAAGATGGTGGATAAATAAAGAAGTCCCACTCAGGCTGTTTACCATTTAAAAAAATGGTCACAGTTCAGGTTTGCTCAAGGGGTGTCTCTCCCATAGGCACCAATGCATTAGTAGCTGGGTCTGGTCTGCTTAGTTCATTGACTGTATATGAACCAGAAAAGGAGTGAGTGAGATGTCTCTGCTACTGCTACCTTGCTACTCTGTTGTGTGTTAATGAACAATCATGCAGAACCAATAGAAAGATGTGGAATCGGAACACAGAGTCCTCAAGTTTTGGTTACTGCTCAGAGTCTGTCCAGACTCAGAGTCAGATATTTCCCCCAAAATACTCTTTCACTTGTATAAACTAGCAGAGTCAATAGCCTAGAAAAAAAATTGTAAATTGGATGTGTTCTCAAGTTTTAGACTGCTAAGAAGTTGTCCCAACACAGATATTTCCTAACAAGATAATCTTTCACTTTGTACATACACAAGCCAGTAACACCATGATGATATTTCTTTAAACAACACAACTGCACCATCCTAGCATTTGAAGACTGTTCATTTGAAAAACTGCAGTGCCCTCTTGAGGAAATGAATGTGCGGTAGCATCCAATTAGTGACTCCAGTGGGAACAGAGGCAGATCTATTGCAGTAAATGGAAATGAATGGCCACAAATTGGAATTACTCACTGCAATTTTCTAACCACATTGTATAATGTGTTGATATGATAAGATAGAGAAAACCTACAGTCCTTGTGTTCACCTGTCATCCTCAGTAGGTAACATTGAGGACAAGTTTATCGTGCCTTTCCAAGAGCTTGACTCTGATGACATCAAGTGGTGTACAATAGACTTCTGTTTTGTCAATTGACACATTTTTCATAGAAACAGAAACGGATGTAAGATGATATCAGTTGAATCCTGAAGCCCAATGCCAATGCATAGATTCTACTACCAGTCTAACTGCACGTCCCTAAGAATCATAATCAACCTCAATACAGCACCACCAACTTGTCATCAAAATAAATAAAGGTTTATAATGAGGTACATTGTTCAACAAGGCCTTAAGTATAATGTTCTGAAACACAGCATAGAGTAAAAGATTTAACAATTGGTAAAGGGCATTTTCATTGACTGGGTGTGTTTTGAGTGTGTGGGAGGTTTGTGTATATTTGTGTATACTATGAATCTGTCTGTGTGTGAGTGTATATATGTATGTGTGTGCACATTTGTGTTTGTTTGCGTATGTGTCTGCTTTGCTTTGCTTGTTTGTCTGCTGTTCTCTTTCCAGGCGGTGTTTGTGGCCCAGTCAGCAGGATGTGTGTATGTTGCGTGCTGCAGTGTTGCCCAAATCTCCCCAAGGCATCTGTGAGCAAGATGCCCGTGTGGGCAGGCAGGAATCTGTGTGAATCCCAAAGAACATTTATACTTTGAATCCCCCTGAGAGTAATGCACTGCATTCTTCTTAGTTGATTCTCTCCTGGGGTTAACACACACACACACACACACACACACTTCTGGGATCAATCATTCCCATAGCACACTCTGCTCTGAGCTCCTATTTTTCATGGATGAGATTCTCAGACATTTCCTGTGTTCTGAGCGCACGATGAAATAGGACTTGGAAATGTAGGTTCAGTGGGATAGTGGTGTGCCGGAAATCCTGGATTAACTTCCAGGGATGAGAGAATCTGGGGTCTTATGGTCAGACACTCCATCTTTCCTTTCATGAATGGTTTATGAGCCAATCAAGACTTAAGGAATGAGTAGGGATGAAGAGCTTGGACATGACTGAAACATTCTGTAAGTCAGACAGGGACCTTGTAGTCCTCTATGTTTTGTTCTGTAAAATACATCAGGTTTACTAAACTTACCTTCCTTTCTCATTCTCTATCTCGCTCTCTCACACACACACGCACAGAGGGTTGGGGAGTAAGGGATTACAAAAAAGCGGTAACTGTAATCCGTTACGTTACCAGCAAAAATATTGCAATCGGATTAAAGATACTTTTGAAAAACTAGAAGATTACTTCAAGGATTACTTTAAAATTCAGAAATGATGTTTGCGGAAAAAAATCTTTGACACTTCTCTGTTTTCTCAATGACATTCAAATCAGTATTGAAAAAAGGCACAAGTTTAAGTTTGTTCCACCTGAGCGAGTCTGACCACAAATCAGAGACCACTATGATGACACACCAAATGTTTGATGGATCGCGGGAAAAGAGCAGGAATAGGCTTTTATAGACTACAGTCCAAGCTATGTCTTCCAATGATGCGACTGCTGTCGGCATCCAAAGATTATCCAACTTGAATAAAAGCTTGGAGGTAAATTTGACAGCAGTGGTGTAGTCAACGGTGATATGGATATCACTTATCATTGATATCTACATAGCACATTAATGTGAATCACACTGCCTCTCTCTCATTTAGGTATTTGCACTTTACGGATTGTGGTTGTTGTGGATGGCTGTTCACAAATCTAAATGTGTATTTGAACCCAATAATAGTTGAATTCAAGAAGTTTAAGCTGCCTATCAATCATTGTTATTGAAACCAGTGGACAGCCAGTGAAAAATGCGCTCTTGCAGCAGCTGCATAGTGCGGATCCCAGCCTATAGAATGAAAGTGGAGCTTTTAATGCTCAATCTAATTTATGCTGATAAAAAAAAATCCATATGTCTAATGGACACATGCTCAAATTTACACACTTTTGATAAACTTAAAGGGGCAATTTGTAGTTGCTACCTCCATTTTGGACTTATAAATTATCTGTATTAATGTAAAGATATACACTACCGTTCAAAAGTTTGGGGTCACTAAAATCATTAAAATAACATGAAATTGATCAGAAATACAGTGTAGACATTGGTAATGTTGTAAATGACTATTGTAGCTGGAAACAGGCGATTTTTATGGAATATCTACATAGGCGTACAGAGGCCCATTATCAGCAACCATCACTCCTGTGTTCCAATGGCACATTGTGTTAGCTAATCCAAGTTTATCATTTTAAAAGGCTAATTGATCATTAGAAAACCCTTTTGCAATTGTGTTAGTTGAAACAGTTGAAAACTGTTGTTCTGATTAAAGAAGCAATAAAACTGGCCTTCTTTGGACTAGTTGAGTATCTGGAGCATCAGCATTTGTAGGTTCGATTACAGGCTCAAAATGTCCAGAAACAAAGAGCTTTCTTCTAAAACTCGTCAGTCTATACTTGTTCTGAGAAATGAAGACTATTCCATGTGAGAAATTGCCAAGAAACTGAAGCTCTCGTACAACGCTGTGTACTACTCCCTTCACAGAACAGCGCAAACTGTCTCTAACCAGATAAGAAAGAGGAGTGGGAGGCCCCGGTGCACAACTGAGCAAGAGGACAAGTACATCAGAGTGTCTAGTTTGAGAAACAGACACCTCACAAGTCCTCAACTGACAGCTTCATTAAATAGTACCTGCTAAACACCAGTCTCAACATCTACAGTGAAGAGGCGACTCTGGGATGCTGGCCATCTAGGCAGAGTTCCTCTGTCCAGTGTCTGTGTTCTTTTGCCCATCTTAATCTTTTATTTTTATTGGCCAGTCTGAGATATGGCTTTTCCTTTGTAACGCAACATTAACACTGTCTTTCTGATCAATTTGATGTTATTAATGGACAAAAAATGTGCTTTTCTTTAAAAAACAAGGACATTTCTAAGTGACCCCAAACTTTTGAATGGCAGTGTAATTTAATCATATCATTATATGTAGTAGAAAGAGATGGGTTAAAAGAAGCCTACATAACTAACCCATAAAGTAAAGTTGAACAGCCATATATGGCCAGCTATGTACATTTTAACATTGATTTATCCTGCAATAGATGTCGTTAAATTGGTAAAATACATTTTTATCTTCTTCTAATGCCTCTTAAAGGGAATGTAATCTAAAAGTAACTGAATGTATTCAGATTATGTTACTGAGTTTGGGTAATCCAAAATTACGTTACTGATTACGATTTTGGACAGGTAACTAGTAAATGCCGGAAATCCTGGATTAACTTCCAGGGATGAGAGAATCTGGGGTCTTATGGTTGTGATAGGCACCGGCCTCCTCCACTCAGACACTCCATCTTTCCTTATGGTCGGGATCTAAATCACATGAATGGTTTATGAGCCAATCAGATGTGAGGGATGAGCTTGGACATGACTGAAACATTTTGTAAGTCAAACAGTGACCTTTTAGTCCGCTCTGTTCTGGAAAAGACATCAGGTTTACTAAATTTACCTTCCTTTCTCATTCTTTCCTATCTCTCTCTCACACACACACACACACACACACACACACACACACACACACACACACACACACACACACACACACACACACACACACACACACACACACACACACACACACACACACACACACACACACACACACACACACACACACACACACACACACACACACACACACACACACACACACACACGCTCCCGAGTGGCGCAGCGGTTTAAGGCACTGCATCACAGTGCAAGAGGCATCACTACAGTCCCTGGTTTGAATCCAGGCTGTATCAAACCCTGATCTGTTTCACCTGTCTTTGTGATTGTCGCCTATCTTCCCCATTATCCCCTGTGTATTTATACCTGTGTTCTCTGTTTATCTGTTGCCAGTTCGTCTTGTTTGTCAAGTCAACCAGCGTTTTTGTGTCTCAGCTCCTGCTTTTCTCAGTCTTTCTTTTTCTCGCCCTCCTGGTTTTGACCCTTGCCTGTCCTGACTCTGAACCCGCCTGCCTGACCCCTCTGCCTGCCCGACCCTGCCGACCTGTACCTTTGCCCAACCTCTTGATTATTGACCTCTGCGTACCCTGACCCTGCCTGCCGTCCGGTACCGTTGCCCCACCTCTGGTTTACTGACCCCTGCCTGCCTTGACCTGTCTATTGCCTGCCCCTGCTGGATTATTAAACCATTGTTAATTCGACGTTGTCTGCGTCTGGGTTTTACCTTCATACCTGATAATCCGGCCATGATTGGGAGTCCCATAGGGCGGCACACAAACAATTGAGGATGGGAAAACAAAAAAAAAGACAAAATATTTAAGTACCTTTGAACGGGGTATGGTAGTAGGTGCCAGGCGCACCGGTTTGTGTCAAAAACTGCAACCCTGCTGGGTTTTTCACATTCAACAGTTTCCCGTGTGTATCAAGACTGGTCCACAACCCAAAGGACATCCAGGCAACTTCACACAACTGTGGGAAGCATTGGAGTCAACTTGGGCCAGTATCCCTGTGGAACGCTTTCGACACCTTGTAAAGTCCATGTCCCGACATATTGAGGCTGTTCTGAGGGCAAAAGCAGATGGTGTAACTCAATATTAGGAAGGTGTTCTAATTGTTTTGTAAACTCAGTGTATATATCCATTAAACAAAATCTCCACTTCAAAGTGATCACAGTTTTACGCAGACAGTTGGTATTAGTGAATGTCATGGAGAGCAAAAGTTATATAGAGCACATGGCAATGTCAAAATGAGTCCTCACAACTATTTACAGTCCACTCCTAATGAATCCAGGTTCAAAGTTTAAAGTGCACGTTGGAGTGTAATCTGCTCTTCACAAGTCCCACCTCAAATGTAACCATTGTATTTACTCAGATATCTGCATACTCTGTTTTAGAGCAGACATTCACAACAGTCCCAAGTCACTTACTGCACATACTGTACTCACAGGAATCACCTATATCTGTGGGCTGAGTTACGGCCTTTATACCTGAGGGCAGAGAGTGAACTGAACATGTGCAGCAGGGAGGTAGGCCAGTGCTCCGATCCTGACAATATGGAGGTAGGGCCATTTCCTTTAGTGTAGTGGGTGATGTATTTCTCTGCATACAAATGCTACACTCCTCCTCTCGCTCTTCATGAGACCCAGGCCCCCTGCTTTGGGAAAAAGTGAGTGACTGAGTGAGTAACTCCTCACTCACCTAGCCTGTAACTCCAGATGTTCAGTGAAATGATGGAGATATGAGAAAGAGAGAGAGAAATGAGAATGAGAAACGAGGGAGAGGGGAGCAGAGAAAGGGGGGAGCAGATCAGAGAGCTGTGTGCTGGCAGAGTGTTCCCCAGGACTGGACCTCAAGCATGCCGGCGCAGGGCAGGTAGCTAGGCGGTGTGGGGACCCAGCGGACACCAGCCAGCTGGAGGAGGAACAGAGTGGTATTGTATGGCTGACAGACGCCTCGTTGGAGGAAGCAGGCAGGCTCCGGCAGGGGTGGCCTCATTCTGGGCCCCGCGGGCCCCCGGCACTGACGTACTATACTCCCAGAACTAGGTCAAACATAGAGGAATACTGGAGCACAGGAGAACACTCAACACATCTCAGAGACAAAATGGTGGAGCAACTTGAAAGGTTCAGGCTGGCTCCTCAACCAAGACAGAAAGTGACACAGAGACAGAGAAGCATACTCTGACTATGTAACTGTCTACACATTAAGTGTATGGAGACAAACAGACAGAGACAGACAAGTCCTTAAGAATTAGTCAATTTGGGAGTTGTGATACAGGGCCAGAAATGGTCATTCCGCACACTTATCATATATAATGAACTCATAACACAAGTTATCCAAATATATTCTTTATGTGTGTTACTGTACGCTCTTTTATCTGACTGGGAAAGTGAGGAAGGTGTTCCTCTACTTTCCAGAAGGAGGCAGTGCTCCCATTCAGCAGTAATATACACTGTTTCCAGCATCCATTTTGCTCTCAATTCTCTGCAGTTTCTGAGCAGCAAAATGATAGCAAAGACTACAGTATGAAGATAGGCTAAAACTGCTTCTCCAATAGAAATCTCTGATCACACTTGTAGGTGATGTCATGGCGACATTGGCTAGCTAAGCTCAGGCATAGAAACACGTCATCGGGTCAAACAGCCGTCTAGCGCCGAACTGCGCATGTGCAGGACGTCAAATCAAAGGCACTCCTTCAATATCAATCTGTTTTTGACGAAAATTAAAACGTGTCAGTTTGTCACTTTCACAAGGTTGTGCCTTCAGATTTTGAGAAAATTAACAAATTAGAAATAATTTTTCACTTCTCTCTTACGATGTTGCACCTCTAGGTTTAGAAGCTCTGTGATGATAGCCAACTGTATAAGCACCCGAGTTATGGGAATACCTTGAGACTGATGTGGGCACCAAAATGGCTGCCACACATTGCTTGTGGTTGAGAAGAACTTTGCGTTCTGCGAATGTAAGAAATGGAGACAAATACAATTAATGGTAGGACTGGAGCAAACCTCTGACTGTAATACTGTATGTGTACACAAACCTAATACATAAACAGCCCTTGAAATTCACCCATGTACGATTCCTAGTACTGTGAGAAACATTTGATATGGAGGCAAAGCATCACAGCCAACCTGAATTAACATGAAAGTTTTTGTAACAAAAAAGAGACTTCATCAAATTCAGTCAGTCTTGGTAAATAGTTTATATGTGATTGCTTCTTTATCTTTGCAAATTCTGTATAGAAAACACTTGGTAACGTTTCCAGACATTTAAAGCACGTCTGAGCCTTCAGACAAGACATGACACAGTAATCTACAGCTTTATAAACATTCTCTCCTCCTGTCATCCTGGCATTTCAAGCCCTGTGTCCCGGGCTCACACACTCTTAACAGCCAGTTCTATGGAACTCTACATATTCACAATTTACTTTAAAACATTGGTGCTGTCTTTGATGTTCCCGTTGTTTATTTAAAATAGCTATCAACATTTAATGCTGTAATATTTGGAAACAGATCTTTTTTTTTTGTATTTACATAAGCTTATTGAATGAGTTTCAAATACAATGTATATATTTATATATGTATGTACTGACCAGAGCCATCTTAATAAAATCTGCTTCAGTCACAACAGAAAAATTACATGACCCACCCACTGTGAGTACCAGTCCATTCAAAAAAGTCTTGTTAGAAAAGGGGGTGGGAGGGGTGGAGCTCTTGTGCCGTGGAGGCTTCCAGTTGCCCCAAAATGGTCGCTCGTACCCTTCGACAGCACAGAGAAACTGAACTGTGTGTGTCTGTTCATGGACTCAACACGCATCCAGCCCACGAGACATAATTGTTCCCTTAAGGTGTCTGTACAGAAAACTGCCCTTGCCAACTGCACCTAATCCACATAAAACAATGTAGAAGAAATGTACTAAAAAAACAAAGTAACTAAAAGGTGTAAGGAGCTTGCAGCACAACATACCTATAGTACATTCAGCACAGGCCAATAGGCTTCAGGCATTCTTTATGGATGGCTATTTTTGGGGTCCTAGAACATCGGTTTCTGTGACTGTCACATTTACTTACCCTTTTCATACAAAACAAAACAAAAAAATGTGGCAAATGGTCACATTCCTGTTTAAATTTAAAAAGCCCTGCAGAGCTTCCCAAAATGGATGCCACAAAGGCTATGACACTTCTAGTTGGATTACTAGGCCATTATCGGTCATGCTCTCTCTCCTGACAATCCTTTTTCTTAGATCACACATTCCACACACACATGCACATGCACGACTACACACACACACACACACACACACACACACACACACACACACACACACACACACACACACACACACACACACACACACACACACACACACACACACACACACACACACACACACACACACACACACATGCACACGTTTGGGATTGCGGGACAGAGACCAGCCTTGGTATGTTAGAAGTGAGGCACAAAATCAACAGACAAGACACAGCTAAAAGACTCACTTTTGGTATGCTTCCAAAAAAGGAATAAAAATGTGATCGATAAGAGATGACGCTCTTGTGGCCTAATAAATATGTCAGGACCTCCCTCCTCCCGGCAACCTTCCACACATATATTAGAGTCAAGGCTTTCTCTTTAAATCCCACATTTAACAGTGCTACAGGCATAACTCGTAACTCCATAGTGCTGTTGTTTTAAAGTCAAAACATGAGGCAGTGATCTAGGATTCTTAGGAAGTGTTCTGGGCTTTTGATTGGGCGGGAAGGGGTGGGTAAGGGGCGCGAGGTGGGGTAAAGAGGCAGAGTCTCTCTGCACATTGCAGACAGACAGACGGACGGACAGACAGCAGAGTCGATTGGGAATGTCTTATAACCATTATTCACTAATCTCTAATGGGCAGATCATGCGCTTCAATGGCTATCCAGATGTTTGAGGACCTATTTATCCAAAGAGGCAGTGCTAGTGTAGTTTTGCTTCCCCGTATGTTACGTCTCTTGTGGTTCCTTTGTCCTCCTATTTTTCCCTTTTTAAAACTACGTCCTCGTCATCCTTTAGTCAGCGTTTGCAGTCTGTGTGTCGGTCAATTTTAGTTTTTTCCTTAAACCAGAGTAGAGTAAGAGAGACAGAGAGTAGAAAGAGTGCTCCGGCTGCCCCTGTGCACCTCCCCTCACGGCTTGCGACCGGGGAGGGGGGCGGCAACCCTGGTGCTCAGCCGTCCTCCTCGGGGGTGGAGTCATCTGGAGTGGAGTCGTCAGTGGCGAACTCGTCCGAAGAGCCGCTCTTGTGGATGCGTCCATCGCTGCGCATACTGTGGAAGGTCTTGCGGAAGGCTTCCATCATGGAGTGGGCCAGCTTTTTGGCCTCCAGCTTGCTCTCACACTCCACGGCGTGGCAGTCCATCTGGAAGGTCAGGTCGTCGTTGATTTCCCGGTAGATCCAGGCGAACACATTGGGGCTCGTGCAGTGGTCCGCCGTACAGTAGGCGATGCGCGCCACCTGGTACGTGTCCATGGTAACAGAGGCCTCGCCGCGCCCGTCCAGGTGGTGCAGGCGCACCTGGAAGGGGCGGATCTCCAGGAGGGAGTTGGCAGGGAGGTGCTCTTCCTGGGCCAGCACACGGCGGTTCCACAGGCCCACCACTGCCGACTCTGTGCAGCCCGACAGGAACTGGGTCCCTGAGATGGTCACCTTGCCCAGATACGTCACCTGTGGAGAGAACGCAGAGAGAGAGAGGCTGTTAACCATCTGACAGCATCTAGTGGTAGGAAACTATGACTACCTATGTGGCTCAACTGGTAAAAGTGTAGGACTTTCAATGCTAAGGTCATGGGTTAAATTCCTGCAGGGATCACATACACACATTATAAGCAATGTACCCTTATGCATTCACTGTACTATAAGTGTCTGCTAAATGGCATATTATATACGTATCAACAAGAAACAAATATGTACACTCAGAATCATTCAGCCGAGTACTAGTTGCAAATCAATGGTTTTCTATTGGGACACCATTTGTAAGTCTCCAGATGTGATGAGAGGTTTGTCTTTTTGTATGTGGTGACTGTGCTGACATGCTGAGGGACGTGTGTGTTATTTTCCCAGAGGGAAAACACTGTGTGGAGCTGAGAGTCTTCTTACGGCTGCAGCAGCCAGCCAACACTACAGAATACCATAGTAGTGACACACTACACACTGGGAGAGGCTACTACACTGTACTGACAGACTCTACTCTTGAGGGAGAGAGAAAGAGAAGTGGGAAGTGGGTGAGTGGGAGCAAGGAGAGGGGACAGTATGAAGGATTGAGGGAGGGAGGGGGAGAGAGAGGACAGTATAAAGGGTTGAGGGAGGGAGGGGGAAAGGGGGAACAGTACAAAGGGTTGAGGGAGGGAGGGAGGGAGGGAGGGAGGGAGGGAGGGAGGGAGGGAGGGAGGGAGGGAGGGAGGGAGGGAGGGGAGACAGTATAAAGGGTTGAGGGAGGGAGAGAGGGGGGACAGTATAAAGGATTGAGGGAGGCAGGGAGGGAGGACAGTATAAAGGGTTGAGGGGACAGAGGTTTGAGGGAGGGAGGGTTGAGGGGTCAGTATAAAGGTTTGAGGAAGGGAGGGAGGGTCGAGGAGAGGGAGTATAAAGGTGTAAACCAGAGGGCTAGAGAAAGGTGAACTGAACACAGCCTAGTATCTCAGTGGGAGTGGGTCCAGCCCAGGCCTAGGTCCAGCCCAGGCCTTGGTCCAGCAGGCACAATGGCTGACTTGAGAGCTCTCTCTCTCTCTCTCTCTCTCTCTCTCTCTCTCTCTCTCAATTCAATTCAAAGGGCTTTATTCAATTCAAAGGGCTTTATTCAATTCAAAGGGCTTTCAATCTCTCCCTCTACGTGCACTTTATGACTTTATAAAAATACACAGAGGAGGTGCCTGGTTGGAGTAAAGCACTTGCAGACTTTCTCCTCTCAGTATATGTTTACAGGGATGGGGGGATAGAGCGATGGAAGGGGGTTGGGGAATACTCTCCAGAGTTCACTCCATGTGGCCTCCTGACTCCATTCCCTCACTTCCTCAGCTGTGTGTGTAACGTATTAAATATCAGCAAGCAGGTCATGAAGAAAAGGAAAAAGTTCAAGACCAATCTCCTTTCCACCTCATTTATCACCTGATTTACTTAACAAAAGGTTCATAGGTGGTCCAGGTATGACATGGCATGGCACAAGTGTGTGTGTGGGGGCTTTCCTCTTTGTTCTATTTTTGCACCTCTATGGTTCTCACAAGCAAGGGGGAGGCCAGTGACATCAGAGTAAACACATCAGACCCACCCCTTGATTGGCCAACTCTTGAAGTTTGCAATTTTGCTCAGAACATCTTTTTTTTTATTTCCCTTAAGTGTGTGTACATTATTGCATGTGTACATGGGATATTGTTTTTCAACTGGAAAAGCTCAGAAATAGCTGGGGTATTTCTTTAAAAGCATAACATATGACATCAGAATGCATCGTACATCTCTAGACCCTAGAGCAAGCTGGTAAAACGGTGCATCATTAAGGGACACAAAAGTAAAGACACAAAACACACATACTGTACACACAACACTGTAAACAAACAACACAACAGTTACTCTGAAAGATACAGTGCTATCTGATAATATGTCAAGGACAGGGGCACACAGACGTCCAGTAGTATCAATGAAACATTGACACAGACAGGAACTATGAAGGAGACAAGCGGGTGAAAAAATAGAAAATATAACTTCTGTGACTTTTGTCTGGCCGTTTTTTTCTTCCCTCTGGAAGTTTTGTTTAGTCTGTGACCACAAGGTCTATATCTGTACCTCTCTCTCTCAGTCTCTCTCTCCCTCTCACCCTTCATCCCTCCATCCATCCCTCCTGCCCTCTCTCCTTCCTTCCCATTTAGACACTTTTTTCCCAGTCTCAGTCATTCCATCCACAAACTATTATAACCCTGTAGTGGTGAAGCCTGGGAGAACAGAGGACAGAGGAAGGTCTTCAGGCTGGCTGGCTGGTGTGGGAAGCACTAATCCCCACCACATCACACCACAGAGAGCCCAGCCAATAGAGTAACCACAGCCAGAGCCAGAGCAAGCGAGACGGACGGAGAGAGAGGGAGACAGAGCAAGCGAGACGGAGCGAGAGGGAGCCAGAGCAAGCGAGACGGACGGAGAGAGAGGGAGACAGAGAGGACAGAAAAAAAGAGAAAACAGGCAAGCAAGAGAGTGACAGAAACAGAAAGATGAATAGAGAGAGAAAACGAGAGTACAGAGAGAATCCTAGTCACTAGACCCAGCTGCTGCAGTCTCAGCCTTAGCATCAGGCAGCATGGTTGTCATCAAGGGGTGACCGCCCCGTTTCTCCCCCGAAGCTTCTCCAGCAGATTCATCATGGTGAAAACCTCTGGAGCGCCCCCAGTTGCCAGGCGGTTAGCCAACTGACCACACTGACACCCCGCTCTCAGCCAACTGACATCCACTGACATCCACCCACCAGGATATTCACAGTGGAAATACAGTATAAATCAAGCAATAATTCATTGTTATGGTCTTTTGAGGGAATTATTTCATTTTTTCTTTAGTTTTTTATCTACTTAGTAGTTGAGTGCGGGCTGGCAATGATGGCCTGTGGATGGCCTATGTACTGGACATTTGGATGAAGGCTTGATGCCAATAACGCATGTTAAAAAGTAATAATTGAAATCTACCTCAGCATTCAAATCCAATCTATGTGTATGTTAGATCTATCTGTCCAACTCAATTCTCTGACACTTTCCCCTCTCACACTGTCCCCCCTGTCCCCTTCTGTCCCATCTGTCCCCATGCCAGGAAAGTCGTACTCTGCTCTGTGTCAGGCAGCTCTGGGAGTGGCTTGGGGTCAGCAGGGACAACTGGCCCATTCTAGAGGCCCCTGGTCTACCGGTTGTACTGGGTGACCAGTGAGCTCACCTCACCACACGCATGCACGTACATATGCATAAACACACACATGGGCATACACACAAACACACATGCATACACACACACGTGCTCACACACGTGTGCACACACACACACATACACGGTATGGGAGGTGTTTGGGGTTGCTACAAGGGAACAGAGGCCTCCTCTATTCCTCCGAGGCTGGTGCTCCACAAAGAGTCCCTCACTCCTCAGTCTCACTCACTGGTCTCTGCAGTATTTCTGTCCTCAAAGCCCCTCATTGACAGCAATTCTCTTTGGTCTGTGTAATATCACACAGACTAAACATGTTTACTCTAATACGACTGAAGGGAAATGGGGCAGGGAGGGGAAGGGCTAGGTAGGTAGGTAGGTAGGTTTGTAGGTAGGTAGGTAGGTTTGTAGGTAGGTAGGTAGGTAGGTAGGTAGGTAGGTAGGTAGGTAGGTAGGTAGGTAGGTAGGTAGGTAGGTAGGTAGGTAGTGTAGGTAGGTAGGTAGGTAGGTAGAGTAGGTAGGGTAGGTAGGGTGGGTAGGCAGGAATCATGCAGTGAGGATGTACAGCTATAATTATTATTATACATACTGTAGTGAAAGGATGGGGAAACCCTGATTCTACCGGCCTCCTTTTACATGTCTTGGAGGCTCAGTCAGGAGAAGACATTCAGACAGAAACAATCCACCTCTTTCCAGAGACCTTATTAGGGTGTTTTCACATATAATGCTAATAAAAAAAACGATGTCAGTCCTCGTTAAAGTGAACTCCGGGGTAAAAAAAGCAAAGTAACTCAGTTCTCTTTGGATTCACACTGCCCTTGCCTTTATTTATTATTATAATTTTTTTTATTTAACCTTTATTTAACCAGGTAGGCCAGTTGAGAACAAGTTCTCATTTACAACTGCGACCTGGCCAAGATAAAGCAAAGCAGAGCGACACTGTAACGCCCTGGCCATAGAGAGGGGTTTTGTTCTTTATTTTGGTTAGGCCAGGGTGTTACATTGGGTGGGCGTTCTATGTTCATTTTTCTATGTTTTTGTATTTCTTTGTTTTGGGCCGTGTGTGGCTCCCAATCAGGCACAGCTGTAGTTCGTTGTTGCTGATTGGGAGTCACACATAAGGAACCTGTTTTTCCTTTGGGTTTTGTGGGGGATTGTTTCTGTTTCTGTTTAGTGTTTTGCACCTGACAGGACTGTTTGGCTGTCGGTTTTCTTGTTTTGTGTAGTGTTCTTTAGTAAATTAAACTTCAATGATGAACACTAACTCCGCTGCATATTGGTCCACTTTCTCAGACGATGACTTCTCTGTTTCGTCTGACGACGAAGACAGCCGTTAAAGAATTACCCTCCAAAAACGGACCAAGCAGCGGAGGAAGGAGAGGCACCAGGAGAAGGAAAGTAATATGGACTCATGGACTTTGGAGGAGATGGAGAGGTGCGTTCAGGATTCCTGGAGATGGGAGGAATTGCTCGACGGAGGTGGACCGTGGGCTCAGGCTGGGGAGTATCGCCGCCCGCAGTGGGAGATCGAGGCGACGATAGCTGAGAGGCGCTGGTACGAAGCGAGGGAGCGCAACAGGCACGAGAGGCAGCCCCCCAAAACATTTTTTGGGGGGGCACACGGGGAGTGTGGCGGAGCCAGGAAGGAATTCTGGGCCAACTCCCCGTGCTTACAGGAGGCAGCGCAGTACTGGTCAGACACCGTGTTATGCGGTAAAGCGCACGGTGTCCCCAGTACGCGTTGATAGCCCGGAGCGCTACATGCCAGCCCCCCGCAAGTGCCATGCGAGAGCAGGCATCGAGCCAGTACGGATTGTGCCAGCTCAGCGTGTCTGGTCTCCAGTGCTCCGTTTCGGTCCAGGCTATCCTGCGCCGGCTCTGCGCACTGTGTCTCCAGGGCGCTGGGAGGGCTCAGTTCGCCCAATGCCTGCGCTCCGCCCGTGCCGGGCAAAAGTGGGCATTCAGCCTGGAGTTTGGGTGGCAAGCCTACGCACCAGAACTCCAGTGCTCCCCCACAGCCCGGTTTATCCTGTGCCTCCTCCTTGGACCAGGCCTCCAGTGGGTCGCTCCAGCCTGATTTATCCTGTGCCTCCTCCCAGGACCAGGCCTCCTGTGGGTCTCTCCAGCCTGGTCTATCCTGTGCCTCCTCCCAGGACCAGGCCTCCTGTGGATCTCCCCAGCCTGGTGAGTCCAGTGCCTGCGCCCAGAGCCAGGCCTCCTTCATGTCTCCCCAGCCTGGTGAGTCCTGGGCCAGAGCCGCCAAAGCCGTCCGCCAGTCCGGAGCCGCCAGAGCCGCCCGCCAGTCCGGAGCCGCCAGAGCCGCCAGTCCGGAGCCGCCAGTCCGGAGCCGCCAGAGCCGCCCGCCTGTCCGGAGCCGCCCGCCTGTCCGGAGCTGCCAGAGCCGCCCGCCTGTCCGGAGCCGCCAGAGCCGCCCGCCTGTCCAGAGCCGCCAGACCCGCCCGCCAGCCTGGTGAGTCCTGTGCCTGCGCCCAGGGCCTCCTTCATGTCTCCCCAGCCTGGTGAGTCCTGTGCCTGTGCCCAGGGCCAGGCCTCCTTCATGTCTCCCCAGCCTGGTGAATCCTGGGCCAGAGCCGCCAGAGCCACCCGGCAGCCCGGAGCGGCCGGAGCCGCCCGCCAGCCGGGCGCAGCCAGGGTCGCCCGCCCGCCAGCCGGGCGCAGCCAGAATTGCCCGCCAGGCGGGCGCAGTCAGGGTCGCCCACCAGTCCTCCGACTCGGCCAGGGGCGCCACCTAAGTGGGCGACGCTGAGGCTGGAGCAGAGGCCACGTCCCGCACCTGAGCCGCCGCCGTAAGAAGGCCCACCCGGACCCTCTCCTTCAGAGTCAGGTTTTGCGGCCGGAGTCCGCACCTTTGGGGGGGTACTGTAACGCCCTGGCCATAGAGAGGGGTTTTTGTTCTTTATTTTGGTTAGGCCAGGGTGTTACATTGGGTGGGCGTTCTGTGTTAATTTTTCTATGTGTTTGTATTTCTTTGTTTTGGGCTGTGTGTGGCTCCCAATCAGGCACAGCTATAGTTCGTTGTTGCTGATTGGGAGTCACACATAAGGAGCCTGTTTTTCCTTTGGGTTTTGTGGGGGATTGTTTCTGTTTCTGTTTAGTGTTTTGCACCTAACAGGACTGTTTGGCTGTCGGTTTTCTTGTTCTGTGTAGTGTTCTTTAGTAAATTAAACTTCAATGATGAACACTAACTCCGCTGCGTATTGGTCCACTTTCTCAGAAGATGACTTCTCTGTTTCGTCTGACGACGAAGACAGCCGTTACAGACACAAACAACACAGAGTTACACTTGGGATAAACAAACATACAGTCAATAACACAATAGAAGAACATCTATATACAGTGTGTGCAAATGTAGTAAGATTTGGAAGGTAAGGCAATAAATAGGCCATAGTGGCGAAATAACTACAATTTAGCAGTTAAACACTGGAGTGATAGTTGTGAAGAAGATGAATGTGCAAGTAGAGATACTGTGGTGCAAAGGAGCAACAAAATAAATAACAATATGTGGATGAGGTAGTTGGGTGGGCTATTTACAGATGGGCTGTGTACAGGTGCAATGATCGGTAAGCTGCTCTGACAGCTAATGCTTAAATTTAGTGAGGGAGATATAAGACTCCAGCTTTAGTGATTTTTGCAATTCGTTCCAGTCATTGGCAGCGGAGAACTGGAAGGAAAGGCGCCCAAAGGAGGAGTTGGCTTTGGGGATGACCAGTGAAATATACCTGCTGGAGCACGTGCTACAGGTGGGTGCTGCTATGGTGACCAGTGAGCTGAGATAAGGCGGGGCTTTACCTAGCAAAGACTTATAGATGACCTGGATCCAGTGGGTTTGGCGACGAATAGGAAGCCAGCCCAGCCAATGTGAGCATACAGGTCGTGGTGGTGGGTAGTATATGGGGCTTTGGTAACAAAGCGGATGGCACTGTGATAGACTACATTCAATTTGCTGAGTAGAGTGTTGGAGGCTATTTTGTAAATGACATTGCCGAAGTCAAGGATCAGTAGCATAGCCAGTTTTACGAGGGTATGTTTGGCAGCATGAGTGAAGGAGGCTTTGTTGGCATATAGGAAGCCGATTCTAGATTTAATTTTGGATTGGAGATGCTTAACGTGAGTCTGGAAGGAGAGTTTACAGTCTAACCAGACACCTAGGTATTTGTAGTTGTCCACATATTCTAAGTCAGAACCGTCCAGAGTAGTGATGCTAGATGAGCGAGCGGGTGGGGGCAGCAATTGGTTGAAGAGCATGCATTTAGTTTTACTTGCAATTAAGAGCAGATGGAGCCTACGGAAGGAGTGTTGTATGGCATTGAAGCTCGTCTGGAGGTTTGTTAACACAGTGTCCAAAGAAAGGCCAAAAGTATACAGAATGGTGTCGTCTGCGTAGAGGTGGATCAGAGAATCACCAGCAGCAAGAGCGACATCATTGATGGATACAGAGAAAAGAGTCTGCCCAAGAATTGAACCCTGTGGCACCCCCATAGAGATTGCCAGAGGTCCGGACAACAGGCTCTCCGATTTGACACACTGAACTCTATCTGAGAAGTAGTTGGTGAACCAGGCGAGGCAGTCATTTGAGAAACCAAGGCTGTTGAGTCTGCCGATAAGAATGCGGTGATTGACAGAGTCGAAAGCCTTGGCCAGGTCGATGAAGATGGCTGCATTGTATTGTATTTTATCGATGGCGGTTATGATATTGTTTAGGACCTTGAGCGTGGCTGAGGTGCACCCATGACCCACTCAGAAACCAGATTGCATAGCGGAGAAGGTACGGTGGGATTTGAAATGGTCGGTGATCTGTTTGTTAACTTGGCTTTCGAAGACTTTAGAAAGGCAGGGTATTATAGATATAGGTCTGTAACAGTTTGGGTCTAGAGTGTCTCCCCCTGTGAAGAGGGGGATGACCGCGGCAGCTTTCCAATCTTTGAGAATCTCAGACAATACGAAAGAGAGGTTGAACAGGCTAGTAATAGGGGTTGCAACAATTGTGGCAGATCATTTTAGAAAGAGAGGGTCCAGATTGTTTAGCCCAGCTGATTTGTAGAGGTACAGATTTTGCAGCTCTTTCAGAACATCAGCTATCTGGATTTGGGTGAAGGAGAAATGGTGGGGGCTTTGGCGGGTTGCTGTGGAGGGTGCCGGGCAGTTGACTGGGGTAGGGGTAGCCAGGTGGAAAGCATGGCCAGCCGTAGAGAAATGCTTATTGAAATTCTCAATTATAGTAGATTTATCGGTGGTAACAGTGTTTCCTAGCCTCAGAGCAGTGGGCAGCTGGGAGGAGGTGCGTTTATTCTCTATGGACTTTACAGTGTCCCAGAACTTTTTTGAGTTTGTACTACAGGATGCATTGAGGGCATCTAACTTAGATTGTAGGTTAAGCATATCCCAGTTTAGGTCACCTAACAGTACAAACTCTGAAGATAAATGGGGGGCAATTAATTCACAAAGGGTGTCCAGGGCACAGCTGGGGACTGAGGGGGGTCTATAAAAGGCAGCAACAGTGAGAGACTTATTTCTGGAAAGGTGGATTTTTAAAAGTAGAAGCCCGAACTGTTTGGGCACAGACCTGGATAGCATGACAGAGGACTCAACTATTTTGCCAGTTCACTTCAACTATTTTGTGAACCGAGTCCTCTTTGCATTCACATTGCTATGTTTAGAAAGAAACCAAGATCTTTTTCCAACATGAACTCTGGGTATTTACAAAGTGCAGGACTAGTCATTCAATCAGAATGTGTTATCGCAAAGCTAGATATACATTCCAGTACTTACATTTTGGAAACTAATGGATTGCCTGTAGTTAAAATATGAGACATAATAATTGTAATCAGAAGGTACTATTAACATGTACATTTGATTGGTAACAGAATAAATAGCAATAGAATAACTGCAGAATAAATCACGCTGTAATTGAACCTTCTACCCCCAAAGGTAGGCTACTGCCCCTTTAAGAGATAGAGAATAGATGTTGTACCCTATGTTGTGATGTCACCAAATCTGTTGTCATCACACACTATTCAAACCCCACTAACAATAAACAGCTTATTGAGCTCTCTTGGCCTATAGATCACATATTGCAAACAAATAAACTGAAGTAAAAACTCCACACATTTTGGAATTTCTGTGCAGTCCTTGACAATCGCTAATCAATATCCAAAAACTGCACACTTTTTCTTGTTGTTATGAACCTGCACATCATCATCTTCTCTCTTTTGTGGCACAAATGTGAGGGGTTATGGCAAGGGACACATTGTTGCAGTAGTCTAGTGTGAGGGGTTATGGCAGGAGAAACAGGGTTGCAGTAGTCTAGTGTGAGGGGTTATGTCAGTAGTCTAGTGTGAGGGGTTATGGCAGGAGAAACAGGGTTGCAGTAGTCTAGTATGAGGGGTTATGGCAGGAGAAACAGGGTTGCAGTAGTCTAGTGTGAGGGGTTATGTCAGTAGTCTAGTGTGAAGGGTTATGGCAAGGGAAACTGTGTTACAGTAGTCTAGTGTAAAGGGTTATGTCAGTAGTCTAGTGTGAGGGGTTATGGCAGGGAAACAGTGTTGCAGTAGTCTAGTGTGAGGGGTTATGGCAGGGGAAACAGTTTTACTGTAGTCTAGTGTGAGGGGTTATGTCAGGAGAAACAGTGTTACAGTAGTCTACTGTGAGGGGTTATGTCAGTAGTCTAGTGTGAGGGGTTATGTCAGTAGTCTAGTGTGAAGGGCTTTGTCAGGGGAAACAGTGTTACAGTAGTCTAGTTTTAGGGGTTATGTCAGAGGAAACAGTGTGAGGGGTTATGTCAGTAGTCTAGTGTGAAGGGTTATGGCAGGGGAAACAGTGCTGCAGTAGTCTAGTGTGAGGGGTTATGGCAGGGGAAACAGTACTGCAGTAGTCTAGTGTGAGGGGTTATGGCAGGGGAAACAGTGTTGCAGTAGTCCGGTGTGAGGGGTTATGTCAGTAGTCTAGTGTGAGGGGTTATGTCAGTAGTCTAGTGTGAGGGGTTATGTCAGTAGTCTAGTGTGAGGGGTTATGTCAGGGGAAACAGTGTAGCAGTATTACAGTAGTCTAGTGTGAGGGGTTATGGCAGGAGAAACAGTGTAGCAGTATTACAGTAGTCTAGTGTGAGGGGTTATGTCAGGGGAAACAGTGTTGCAGTAGTCTAGTGTGAGGGGTTATGGCAGGGGAAACAGTGTTGCAGTAGTCTAGTGTGAGGGGTTATGGCAGGGGAAACAGTTTTACTGTAGTCTAGTGTGAGGGGTTATGTCAGGAGAAACAGTGTTACAGTAGTCTACTGTGAGGGGTTATGTCAGTAGTCTAGTGTGAGGGGTTATGTCAGTAGTCTAGTGTGAAGGGCTTTGTCAGGGGAAACAGTGTTACAGTAGTCTAGTTTTAGGGGTTATGTCAGAGGAAACAGTGTGAGGGGTTATGTCAGTAGTCTAGTGTGAAGGGTTATGGCAGGGGAAACAGTGCTGCAGTAGTCTAGTGTGAGGGGTTATGGCAGGGGAAACAGTACTGCAGTAGTCTAGTGTGAGGGGTTATGGCAGGGGAAACAGTGTTGCAGTAGTCCGGTGTGAGGGCTTATGTCAGTAGTCTAGTGTGAGGGGTTATGTCAGTAGTCTAGTGTGAGGGGTTATGTCAGTAGTCTAGTGTGAGGGGTTATGTCAGGGGAAACAGTGTAGCAGTATTACAGTAGTCTAGTGTGAGGGGTTATGGCAGGAGAAACAGTGTAGCAGTATTACAGTAGTCTAGTGTGAGGGGTTATGTCAGGGGAAACAGTGTTGCAGTAGTCTAGTGTGAGGGGTTATGGCAGGGGAAACAGTGTTGCAGTAGTCTAGTGTGAGGGGTTATGTCAGGGGAAATGGTGAAACAGTAGTCTGGCAGGGGAAACAGTGTTGCAGTAGTCTAGTGTGAGGGGTTATGTCAGTGGTCTAGTGTGAGGGGTTATGTCAGTAGTCTAGTGTGAGGGGCTATGGCAGGGGAAACAGTACTGCAGTAGTCTAGTGTGAGGGGTTATGGCAGGGAAAACAGTGCTGCAGTAGTCTAGTGTGAGGGGTTATGGCAGGGGAAACAGTGTTGCAGTAGTCTAGTGTGAGGGGTTATGGCAGGGGAAACAGTGCTGCAGTAGTCTAGTGTGAGGGGTTATGGCAGGGGAAACAGTGTTGCAGTAGTCTAGTGTGAGGGGTTATGGCAGGGGAAACAGTGTTGCAGTATTCTAGTGTGAGGGGTTATGTCAGTAGTCTAGTGTGAGGGGTTATGGCAGGGGAAACAGTCTTGCAGTAGTCTAGTGTGAGGGGTTATGGCAGGGGAAACAGTGTTGCAGTAGTCTAGTGTGAGGGGTTATGTCAGAAGTCTAGTGTGAGGGGTTATGTCAGGGGAAACAGTGTAGCAGTAGTCTAGTGTGAGGGGTTATAGTAGGGGAAACAGTATTGCAGTAGTCTAGTGTGAGGGGTTATGTCAGGGGAAACAGTGTTGCAGTAGTCTTGTGTGAGGGGTTATGTCAGGGGAAACGGTGTAGCAGTAGTCTAGTGTGAGGGGTTATGTCAGTAGTCTAGTGTGAGGGGTTATGTCAGGGGAAACAGTGTTGCAGTAGTCTAGTGTGAGGGGTTATGGCAGGGGAAACGGTGTAGCAGTAGTCTAGTGTGAGGGGTTATGTCAGTAGTCTAGTGTGAGGGGTTATGTCAGTAGTCTAGTGTGAGGGGTTATGGCAGGGGAAACAGTGCTGCAGTAGTCTAGTGTGAGGGGTTATGGCAGGGGAAACAGTGCTGCAGTAGTCTAGTGTGAGGGGTTATGGCAGGGGAAACAGTGTTGCAGTAGTCTAGTGTGAGGGGTTATGGCAGGGGAAACAGTGTTGCAGTATTCTAGTGTGAGGGGTTATGTCAGTAGTCTAGTGTGAGGGGTTATGGCAGGGGAAACAGTCTTGCAGTAGTCTAGTGTGAGGGGTTATGGCAGGGGAAACAGTGTTGCAGTAGTCTAGTGTGAGGGGTTATGTCAGAAGTCTAGTGTGAGGGGTTATGTCAGGGGAAACAGTGTAGCAGTAGTCTAGTGTGAGGGGTTATAGTAGGGGAAACAGTATTGCAGTAGTCTAGTGTGAGGGGTTATGTCAGGGGAAACAGTGTTGCAGTAGTCTAGTGTGAGGGGTTATGTCAGGGGAAACGGTGTAGCAGTAGTCTAGTGTGAGGGGTTATAGTAGGGGAAACAGTATTACAGTAGTCTAGTGTGAAGGGTTATGTCAGGGGAAACAGTGTTGCAGTAGTCTAGTGTGAGGGGTTATGTCAGTAGTCTAGTGTGAGGGGTTATGTCAGTAGTCTAGTGTGAGGGGTTATGGCAGGGGAAACAGTGCTGCAGTAGTCTAGTGTGAGGGGTTATGGCAATAGTCTAGTGTGAGGGGTTATGGCAGGGGAAACAGTGTTGCAGTATTCTAGTGTGAGGGGTTATGTCAGTAGTCTAGTGTGAGGGGTTATGGCAGGGGAAACAGTCTTGCAGTAGTCTAGTGTGAGGGGTTATGGCAGGAGAAACAGTGTTGCAGAATTCTAGTGTGAGGGGTTATGTCAGGGGAAACAGTGTAGCAGTAGTCTAGTGTGAGGGGTTATAGTAGGGGAAACAGTGTTGCAGTAGTCTAGTGTGAGGGGTTATGTCAGGGGAAATAGTGTTGCAGTAGTCTAGTGTGAGGGGTTATGTCAGGGGAAACGGTGTAGCAGTAGTCTAGTGTGAGGGGTTATAGTAGGGGAAACAGTATTACAGTAGTCTAGTGTGAAGGGTTATGTCAGGGGAAACAGTGTTGCAGTAGTCTAGTGTGAGGGGTTATGTCAGTAGTCTAGTGTGAGAGGTTATAGTAGGGGAAACAGTGTTACAGTAGTCTAGTGTGAGGGGTTATGTCAGAGGAAACAGTATTACAGTAGTCTAGTGTGAGGGGTTATGGCAGGGGAAACAGTGTAGCAGTAGTCTAGTGTGAGGGGTTATGTCAGTAGTCTAGTGTGAGGGGTTATGTCAGTAGTCTAGTGTGAGGGGTTATGTCAGTAGTCTAGTGTGACGGGTTATGGCAGGGGAAACAGTGCTGCAGTAGTCTAGTGTGAGGGGTTATGGCAGTAGTCTAGTGTGAGGGGTTATGGCAGGGGAAACAGTGCTGCAGTAGTCTAGTGTGAGGGGTTATGGCAGGGGAAACAGTGTTGCAGTAGTCTAGTGTGAGGGGTTATGGCAGGGGAAACAGTGTTGCAGTATTCTAGTGTGAGGGGTTATGTCAGTAGTGTAGTGTGAGGGGTTATGGCAGGGGAAACAGTCTTGCAGTAGTCTAGTGTGAGGGGTTATGGCAGGGGAAACAGTGTTGCAGTAGTCTAGTGTGAGGGGTTATGTCAGGGGAAACAGTGTAGCAGTAGTCTAGTGTGAGGGGTTATAGTAGGGGAAACAGTGTTGCAGTAGTCTAGTGTGAGGGGTTATGTCAGGGGAAATAGTGTTGCAGTAGTCTAGTGTGAAGGGTTATGTCAGGGGAAACGGTGTAGCAGTAGTCTAGTGTGAGGGGTTATAGTAGGGGAAACAGTATTACCGTAGTCTAGTGTGAAGGGTTATGTCAGGGGAAACAGTATTGCAGTAGTCTAGTGTGAGGGGTTATGTCAGTAGTCTAGTGTGAGAGGTTATAGAAGGGGAAACAGTGTTACAGTAGTCTAGTGTGAGGGGTTATGACAGAGGAAACAGTATTACAGTAGTCTAGTGTGTTGGGTTATGTCAGTAGTCTAGTGTGAGGGGTTATGTCAGAGGAAACAGTATTACAGTAGTCTAGTGTGAGGGGTTATGGCAGGGGAAACAGTGTAGCAGTAGTCTAGTGTGAGGGGTTATGTCAGTAGTCTAGTGTGAGGGGTTATGTCAGTAGTCTAGTGTGAGGGGTTATGTCAGTAGTCTAGTGTGAGGGGTTATGTCAGGGGAAACAGTGTAGCAGTAGTCTAGTGTGAGGGGTTATAGTAGGGGAAACAGTGTTGCAGTAGTCTAGTGTGAGGGGTTATGGCAGGGGAAACAGTCTTGCAGTAGTCTAGTGTGAGGGGTTATGGCAGGAGAAACAGTGTTGCAGTAGTCTAGTGTGAGGGGTTATGTCAGGGGAAACAGTGTAGCAGTAGTCTAGTGTGAGGGGTTATAGTAGGGGAAACAGTGTTGCAGTAGTCTAGTGTGAGGGGTTATGTCAGGGGAAATAGTATTGCAGTAGTCTAGTGTGAGGGGTTATGTCAGGGGAAACGGTGTAGCAGTAGTCTAGTGTGAGGGGTTATAGTAGGGGAAACAGTGTTGCAGTAGTCTAGTGTGAGGGGTTATGTCAGGGGAAATAGTGTTGCAGTAGTCTAGTGTGAGGGGTTATGTCAGGGGAAACGGTGTAGCAGTAGTCTAGTGTGAGGGGTTATAGTAGGGGAAACAGTATTACAGTAGTCTAGTGTGAAGGGTTATGTCAGGGGAAACAGTGTTGCAGTAGTCTAGTGTGAGGGGTTATGTCAGTAGTCTAGTGTGAGAGGTTATAGTAGGGGAAACAGTGTTACAGTAGTCTAGTGTGAGGGGTTATGACAGAGGAAACAGTATTACAGTAGTCTAGTGTGTTGGGTTATGTCAGTAGTCTAGTGTGAGGGGTTATGTCAGAGGAAACAGTATTACAGTAGTCTAGTGTGAGGGGTTATGGCAGGGGAAACAGTGTAGCAGTAGTCTAGTGTGAGGGGTTATGTAAGTAGTCTAGTGTGAGGGGTTATGTCAGTAGTCTAGTGTGAGGGGTTATGTCAGTAGTCTAGTGTGAGGGGTTATGTCAGGGGAAACAGTGTAGCAGTAGTCTAGTGTGAGGGGGTATAGTAGGGGAAACAGTGTTGCAGTAGTCTAGTGTGAGGGGTTATGTCAGGGGAAACAGTATTACAGTAGTCTAGTGTGAGGGGTTATGGCAGGGGAAACGGTGTTGCAGTATTCTAGTGTGAGGGGTTATGGCAGTAGTCTAGTGTGAGGGGTTATGTCAGAGGAAACAGTATTACAGTAGTCTAGTGTGAGGGGTTATGACAGAGGAAACAGTATTACAGTAGTCTAGTGTGTTGGGTTATGTCAGTAGTCTAGTGTGAGGGGTTATGTCAGAGGAAACAGTATTACAGTAGTCTAGTGTGAGGGGTTATGGCAGGGGAAACAGTGTAGCAGTAGTCTAGTGTGAGGGGTTATGTCAGTAGTCTAGTGTGAGGGGTTATGTCAGTAGTCTAGTGTGAGGGGTTATGTCAGTAGTCTAGTGTGAGGGGTTATGTCAGGGGAAACAGTGTAGCAGTAGTCTAGTGTGAGGGGTTATAGTAGGGGAAACAGTGTTGCAGTAGTCTAGTGTGAGGGGTTATGTCAGGGGAAACAGTATTACAGTAGTCTAGTGTGAGGGGTTATGGCAGGGGAAACGGTGTTGCAGTATTCTAGTGTGAGGGGTTATGGCAGTAGTCTAGTGTGAGGGGTTATGTCAGAGGAAACAGTGTTACAGTAGTCTAGTGTGAGGGGTTATGTCAGAGGAAACAGTATTACAGTAGTCTAGTGTGAGGGGTTATGTCAGTAGTCTAGTGTGAGGGGTTATGGCAGGGAAACAGTGTTGCAGTAGTCTAGTGTGAGGGGTTATGGCAGGGGAAACAGTGTTGCAGTAGTCTAGTGTGAGGGGTTATGGCAGGGGAAACAGTTTTGCAGTAGTCTAGTGTGAGGGGTTATGTCAGTAGTCTAGTGTGAGGGGTTATGTCAGGGGAAACAGTGCTGCAGTAGTCTAGTGTGAGGGGTTATAGTAGGGGAAACAGTGTTGCAGTAGTCTAGTGTGAGGGGTTATGGCAGGGGAAACAGTGCTGCAGTAGTCTAGTGTGAGGGGTTATGGCAGGGGAAACAGTGTTGCAGTAGTCTAGTGTGAGGGGTTATTGCAGGGGAAACAGAGTTGCAGTAGTCTAGTGTGAGGGGTTATGGCAGGGGAAACAGTGCTGCAGTAGTCTAGTGTGAGGGGTTATGGCAGGGGAAACAGTGTTGCAGTAGTCTAGTGTGAGGGGTTATGGCAGTAGTCTAGTGTGAGGGGTTATGGCAGGGGAAACAGTCTTGCAGTAGTCTAGTGTGAGGGGTTATGGCAGGGGAAACAGTGTTGCAGTAGTCTAGTGTGAGCGGTTATGTCAGTAGTCTAGTGTGAGGGGTTATGTCAGGGGAAACAGTGTAGCAGTAGTCTAGTGTGAGGGGTTATAGTAGGGGAAACAGTGTTGCAGTAGTCTAGTGTGAGGGGTTATGTCAGGGGAAACAGTGTTGCAGTAGTCTAGTGTGAGGGGTTATGTCAGGGGAAACGGTGTAGCAGTAGTCTAGTGTGAGGGGTTATAGTAGGGGAAACAGTATTACAGTAGTCTAGTGTGAAGGGTTATGTCAAGGGAAACAGTGTTGCAGTAGTCTAGTGTGAGGGGTTATCTCAGTAGTCTAGTGTGAGAGGTTATAGTAGGGGAAACAGTGTTACAGTAGTCTAGTGTGAGGGGTTATGACAGAGGAAACAGTATTACAGTAGTCTAGTGTGTTGGGTTATGTCAGTAGTCTAGTGTGAGGGGTTATGTCAGAGGAAACAGTATTACAGTAGTCTAGTGTGAGGGGTTATGGCAGGGGAAACAGTGTAGCAGTAGTCTAGTGTGAGGGGTTATGTCAGTAGTCTAGTGTGAGGGGTTATGTCAGTAGTCTAGTGTGAGGGGTTATGTCAGTAGTCTAGTGTGAGGGGTTATGTCAGGGGAAACAGTGTAGCAGTAGTCTAGTGTGAGGGGTTATAGTAGGGGAAACAGTGTTGCAGTAGTCTAGTGTGAGGGGTTATGTCAGGGGAAACAGTATTACAGTAGTCTAGTGTGAGGGGTTATGGCAGGGGAAACGGTGTTGCAGTATTCTAGTGTGAGGGGTTATGGCAGTAGTCTAGTGTGAGGGGTTATGTCAGAGGATACAGTATTACAGTAGTCTAGTGTGAGGGGTTATGACAGAGGAAACAGTATTACAGTAGTCTAGTGTGTTGGGTTATGTCAGTAGTCTAGTGTGAGGGGTTATGTCAGAGGAAACAGTATTACAGTAGTCTAGTGTGAGGGGTTATGGCAGGGGAAACAGTGTAGCAGTAGTCTAGTGTGAGGGGTTATGTCAGTAGTCTAGTGTGAGGGGTTATGTCAGGGGAAACAGTGCTGCAGTAGTCTAGTGTGAGGGGTTATAGTAGGGGAAACAGTGTTGCAGTAGTCTAGTGTGAGGGGTTATGGCAGGGGAAACAGTGCTGCAGTAGTCTAGTGTGAGGGGTTATGGCAGGGGAAACAGTGTTGCAGTAGTCTAGTGTGAGGGGTTATGGCAGGGGAAACAGTTTTGCAGTAGTCTAGTGTGAGGGGTCATGGCAGGGGAAACAGTGTTGCAGTAGTCTAGTGTGAGGGGTTATGGCAGGGGAAACAGTGTTGCCGTAGTCTAGTGTGAGGGGTTATGTCAGTAGTCTAGTGTGAGGGGTTATGGCAGGGGAAACAGTCTTGCAGTAGTCTAGTGTGAGGGGTTATGGCAGGGGAAACAGTGTTGCAGTAGTCTAGTGTGAGGGGTTATGTCAGGGGAAACAGTGTAGCAGTAGTCTAGTGTGAGGGGTTATAGTAGGGGAAACAGTGTTGCAGTAGTCTAGTGTGAGGGGTTATGTCAGGGGAAACAGTGTTGCAGTAGTCTAGCGTGAGGGGTTATGACAGAGGAAACAGTATTACAGTAGTCTAGTGTGTTGGGTTATGTCAGTAGTCTAGTGTGAGGGGTTATGTCAGAGGAAACAGTATTACAGTAGTCTAGTGTGAGGGGTTATGGCAGGGGAAACAGTGTAGCAGTAGTCTAGTGTGAGGGGTTATGTCAGTAGTCTAGTGTGAGGGGTTATGTCAGTAGTCTAGTGTGAGGGGTTATGTCAGTAGTCTAGTGTGAGGGGTTATGTCAGGGGAAACAGTGTAGCAGTAGTCTAGTGTGAGGGGTTATAGTAGGGGAAACAGTGTTGCAGTAGTCTAGTGTGAGGGGTTATGTCAGGGGAAACAGTATTACAGTAGTCTAGTGTGAGGGGTTATGGCAGGGGAAACGGTGTTGCAGTATTCTAGTGTGAGGGGTTATGGCAGTAGTCTAGTGTGAGGGGTTATGTCAGAGGAAACAGTGTTACAGTAGTCTAGTGTGAGGGGTTATGTCAGAGGAAACAGTATTACAGTAGTCTAGTGTGAGGGGTTATGTCAGTAGTCTAGTGTGAGGGGTTATGGCAGGGAAACAGTGTTGCAGTAGTCTAGTGTGAGGGGTTATGGCAGGGGAAACAGTGATGCAGTAGTCTAGTGTGAGGGGTTATGGCAGGGGAAACAGTGTTGCAGTAGTCTAGTGTGAGGGGTTATGTCAGTAGTCTAGTGTGAGGGGTTATGTCCGGGGAAACAGTGCTGCAGTAGTCTAGTGTGAGGGGTTATAGTAGGGGAAACAGTGTTGCAGTAGTCTAGTGTGAGGGGTTATGGCAGGGGAAACAGTGCTGCAGTAGTCTAGTGTGAGGGGTTATGGCAGGGGAAACAGTGTTGCAGTAGTCTAGTGTGAGGGGTTATGGCAGGGGAAACAGAGTTGCAGTAGTCTAGTGTGAGGGGTTTTGGCAGGGGAAACAGTGCTGCAGTAGTCTAGTGTGAGGGGTTATGGCAGGGGAAACAGTGTTGCAGTAGTCTAGTGTGAGGGGTTATGTCAGTAGTCTAGTGTCAGGGGTTATGGCAGGGGAAACAGTCTTGCAGTAGTCTAGTGTGAGGGGTTATGGCAGGGGAAACAGTGTTGCAGTAGTCTAGTGTGAGCGGTTATGTCAGTAGTCTAGTGTGAGGGGTTATGTCAGGGGAAACAGTGTAGCAGTAGTCTAGTGTGAGGGGTTATAGTAGGGGAAACAGTGTTGCAGTAGTCTAGTGTGAGGGGTTATGTCAGGGGAAACAGTGTTGCAGTAGTCTAGTGTGAGAGGTTATGTCAGGGGAAACGGTGTAGCAGTAGTCTAGTGTGAGGGGTTATAGTAGGGGAAACAGTATTACAGTAGTCTAGTGTGAAGGGTTATGTCAGGGGAAACAGTGTTGCAGTAGTCTAGTGTGAGGGGTTATGTCAGTAGTCTAGTGTGAGAGGTTATAGTAGGGGAAACAGTGTTACAGTAGTCTAGTGTGAGGGGTTATGACAGAGGAAACAGTATTACAGTAGTCTAGTGTGTTGGGTTATGTCAGTAGTCTAGTGTGAGGGGTTATGTCAGAGGAAACAGTATTACAGTAGTCTAGTGTGAGGGGTTATGGCAGGGGAAACAGTGTAGCAGTAGTCTAGTGTGAGGGGTTATGTCAGTAGTCTAGTGTGAGGGGTTATGTCAGTAGTCTAGTGTGAGGGGTTATGTCAGTAGTCTAGTGTGAGGGGTTATGTCAGGGGAAACAGTGTAGCAGTAGTCTAGTGTGAGGGGTTATAGTAGGGGAAACAGTGATGCAGTAGTCTAGTGTGAGGGGTTATGTCAGGGGAAACAGTATTACAGTAGTCTAGTGTGAGGGGTTATGGCAGGGGAAACGGTGTTGCAGTATTCTAGTGTGAGGGGTTATGTCAGAGGAAACAGTATTACAGTAGTCTAGTGTGAGGGGTTATGACAGAGGAAACAGTATTACAGTAGTCTAGTGTGTTGGGTTATGTCAGTAGTCTAGTGTCAGGGGTTATGGCAGGGGAAACAGTCTTGCAGTAGTCTAGTGTGAGGGGTTATGGCAGGGGAAACAGTGTTGCAGTAGTCTAGTGTGAGCGGTTATGTCAGTAGTCTAGTGTGAGGGGTTATGTCAGGGGAAACAGTGTAGCAGTAGTCTAGTGTGAGGGGTTATAGTAGGGGAAACAGTGTTGCAGTAGTCTAGTGTGAGGGGTTATGTCAGGGGAAACAGTGTTGCAGTAGTCTAGTGTGAGAGGTTATGTCAGGGGAAACGGTGTAGCAGTAGTCTAGTGTGAGGGGTTATAGTAGGGGAAACAGTATTACAGTAGTCTAGTGTGAAGGGTTATGTCAGGGGAAACAGTGTTGCAGTAGTCTAGTGTGAGGGGTTATGTCAGTAGTCTAGTGTGAGAGGTTATAGTAGGGGAAACAGTGTTACAGTAGTCTAGTGTGAGGGGTTATGACAGAGGAAACAGTATTACAGTAGTCTAGTGTGTTGGGTTATGTCAGTAGTCTAGTGTGAGGGGTTATGTCAGAGGAAACAGTATTACAGTAGTCTAGTGTGAGGGGTTATGGCAGGGGAAACAGTGTAGCAGTAGTCTAGTGTGAGGGGTTATGTCAGTAGTCTAGTGTGAGGGGTTATGTCAGTAGTCTAGTGTGAGGGGTTATGTCAGTAGTCTAGTGTGAGGGGTTATGTCAGGGGAAACAGTGTAGCAGTAGTCTAGTGTGAGGGGTTATAGTAGGGGAAACAGTGATGCAGTAGTCTAGTGTGAGGGGTTATGTCAGGGGAAACAGTATTACAGTAGTCTAGTGTGAGGGGTTATGGCAGGGGAAACGGTGTTGCAGTATTCTAGTGTGAGGGGTTATGTCAGAGGAAACAGTATTACAGTAGTCTAGTGTGAGGGGTTATGACAGAGGAAACAGTATTACAGTAGTCTAGTGTGTTGGGTTATGTCAGTAGTCTAGTGTGAGGGGTTATGTCAGAGGAAACAGTATTACAGTAGTCTAGTGTGAGGGGTTATGGCAGGGGAAACAGTATAGCAGTAGTCTAGTGTGAGGGGTTATGTCAGTAGTCTAGTGTGAGGGGTTATGTCAGTAGTCTAGTGTGAGGGGTTATGTCAGTAGTCTAGTGTGAGGGGTTATAGTAGGGGAAACAGTGTTGCAGTAGTCTAGTGTGAGGGGTTATGTCAGGGGAAACAGTATTACAGTAGTCTAGTGTGAGGGGTTATAGCAGGGGAAACGGTGTTGCAGTATTCTAGTGTGAGGGGTTATGGCAGTAGTCTAGTGTGAGGGGTTATGTCAGAGGAAACAGTGTTGCAGTAGTCTAGTGTGAGGGGTTATGTCAGAGGAAACAGTATTACAGTAGTCTAGTGTGAGGGGTTATGTCAGAAGTCTAGTGTGAGGGGTTATGGCAGGGAAACAGTGTTGCAATAGTCTAGTGTGAGGGGTTATGGCAGGGGAAACAGTGCTGCAGTAGTCTAGTGTGAGGGGTTATAGTAGGGGAAACAGTGTTGCAGTAGTCTAGTGTGAGGGGTTATGGCAGGGGAAACAGTGCTGCAGTAGTCTAGTGTGAGGGGTTATGGCAGGGGAAACAGTGTTGCAGTAGTCTAGTGTGAGGGGTTATGGCAGGGGAAACAGAGTTGCAGTAGTCTAGTGTGAGGGGTTTTGGCAGGGGAAACAGTGCTGCAGTAGTCTAGTGTGAGGGGTTATGGCAGGGGAAACAGTGTTGCAGTAGTCTAGTGTGAGGGGTTATGTCAGTAGTCTAGTGTGAGGGGTTATGGCAGGGGAAACAGTCTTGCAGTAGTCTAGTGTGAGGGGTTATGGCAGGGGAAACAGTGTTGCAGTAGTCTAGTGTGAGCGGTTATGTCAGTAGTCTAGTGTGAGGGGTTATGTCAGGGGAAACAGTGTAGCAGTAGTCTAGTGTGAGGGGTTATAGTAGGGGAAACAGTGTTGCAGTAGTCTAGTGTGAGGGGTTATGTCAGGGGAAACAGTGTTGCAGTAGTCTAGTGTGAGGGGTTATGTCAGGGGAAACGGTGTAGCAGTAGTCTAGTGTGAGGGGTTATAGTAGGGGAAACAGTATTACAGTAGTCTAGTGTGAAGGGTTATGTCAGGGGAAACAGTGTTGCAGTAGTCTAGTGTGAGGGGTTATGTCAGTAGTCTAGTGTGAGAGGTTATAGTAGGGGAAACAGTGTTACAGTAGTCTAGCGTGAGGGGTTATGACAGAGGAAACAGTATTACAGTAGTCTATTGTGTTGGGTTATGTCAGTAGTCTAGTGTGAGGGGTTATGTCAGAGGAAACAGTATTACAGTAGTCTAGTGTGAGGGGTTATGGCAGGGGAAACAGTGTAGCAGTAGTCTAGTGTGAGGGGTTATGTCAGTAGTCTAGTGTGAGGGGTTATGTCAGTAGTCTAGTGTGAGGGGTTATGTCAGTAGTCTAGTGTGAGGGGTTATGGCAGGGGAAACGGTGTTGCAGTATTCTAGTGTGAGGGGTTATGTCAGAGGAAACACTATTACAGTAGTCTAGTGTGAGGGGTTATGACAGAGGAAACAGTATTACAGTAGTCTAGTGTGTTGGGTTACGTCAGTAGTCTAGTGTGAGGGGTTATGTCAGAGGAAACAGTATTACAGTAGTCTAGTGTGAGGGGTTATGGCAGGGGAAACAGTGAAGCAGTAGTCTAGTGTGAGGGGTTATGTCAGTAGTCTAGTGTGAGGGGTTATGTCAGGGGAAACAGTGCTGCAGTAGTCTAGTGTGAGGGGTTATAGTAGGGGAAACAGTGTTGCAGTAGTCTAGTGTGAGGGGTTATGGCAGGGGAAACAGTGCTGCAGTAGTCTAGTGTGAGGGGTTATGGCAGGGGAAACAGTTTTGCAGTAGTCTAGTGTGAGGGGTTATGGCAGGGGAAACAGTGCTGCAGTAGTCTAGTGTGAGGGGTTATGGCAGGGGAAACAGTGTTGCAGTAGTCTAGTGTGAGGGGTTATGGCAGGGGAAACAGTGTTGCAGTAGTCTAGTGTGAGGGGTTATGTCAGTAGTCTCGTGTGAGGGGTTATGGCAGGGGAAACAGTCTTGCAGTAGTCTAGTGTGAGGGGTTATGGCAGGGGAAACAGTGTTGCAGTAGTCTAGTGTGAGGGGTTATGTCAGGGGAAACAGTGTAGCAGTAGTCTAGTGTGAGGGGTTATAGTAGGGGAAACAGTGTTGCAGTAGTCTAGTGTGAGGGGTTATGTCAGGGGAAACGGTGTAGCAGTAGTCTAGTGTGAGGGGTTATAGTAGGGGAAACAGTATTACAGTAGTCTAGTGTGAAGGGTTATGTCAGGGGAAACAGTGTTGCAGTAGTATAGAGTGAGGGGTTATGTCAGTAGTCAAGTGTGAGAAGTTATAGTAGGGGAAACAGTGTTACAGTAGTCTAGTGTGAGGGGTTATGACAGAGGAAACAGTATTACAGTAGTCTAGTGTGTTGGGTTATGTCAGTAGTCTAGTGTGAGGGGTTATGTCAGAGGAAACAGTATTACAGTAGTCTAGTGTGAGGGGTTATGGCAGGGGAAACAGTGAGGCAGGAGTCTAGTGTGAGGGGTTATGTCAGTAGTCTAGTGTGAGGAGTTATGTCAGTAGTCTAGTGTGAGGGGTTATGTCAGTAGTCTAGTGTGAGGGGTTATAGTAGGGGAAACAGGGTGGCAGTAGTCTAGTGTGAGGGGTTATGTCAGAGGAAACAGTATTACAGTAGTCTAGTGTGAGGGGTTATGGCAGGGGAAACAGTGTAGCAGTAGTCTAGTGTGAGGGGTTATGTCAGTAGTCTAGTGTGAGGGGTTATGTCAGTAGTCTAGTGTGAGGGGTTATGTCAGGGGAAACAGTATTACAGTAGTCTAGTGTGAGGGGTTATAGCAGGGGAAACGGTGTTGCAGTATTCTAGTGTGAGGGGTTATGGCAGTAGTCTAGTGTGAGGGGTTATGTCAGAGGAAACAGTGTTACAGTAGTCTAGTGTGAGGGGTTATGTCAGAGGAAACAGTATTACAGTAGTCTAGTGTGAGGGGTTATGTCAGAAGTCTAGTGTGAGGGGTTATGGCAGGGAAACAGTGTTGCAATAGTCTAGTGTGAGGGGTTATGGCAGTGGAAAGAGTGCTGCAGTAGTCTAGTGTGAGGGGTTATAGTAGGGGAAACAGTGTTGCAGTAGTCTAGTGTGAGGGGTTATGGCAGGGGAAACAGTGCTGCAGTAGTCTAGTGTGAGGGGTTATGGCAGGGGAAACAGTGTTGCAGTAGTCTAGTGTGAGGGGTTATGGCAGGGGAAACAGAGTTGCAGTAGTCTAGTGTGAGGGGTTTTGGCAGGGGAAACAGTGCTGCAGTAGTCTAGTGTGAGGGGTTATGGCAGGGGAAACAGTGTTGCAGTAGTCTAGTGTGAGGGGTTATGTCAGTAGTCTAGTGTGAGGGGTTATGGCAGGGGAAACAGTCTTGCAGTAGTCTAGTGTGAGGGGTTATGGCAGGGGAAACAGTGTTGCAGTAGTCTAGTGTGAGCGGTTATGTCAGTAGTCTAGTGTGAGGGGTTATGTCAGGGGAAACAGTGTAGCAGTAGTCTAGTGTGAGGGGTTATGGCAGTGGAAAGAGTGCTGCAGTAGTCTAGTGTGAGGGGTTATAGTAGGGGAAACAGTGTTGCAGTAGTCTAGTGTGAGGGGTTATGGCAGGGGAAACAGTGCTGCAGTAGTCTAGTGTGAGGGGTTATGGCAGGGGAAACAGTGTTGCAGTAGTCTAGTGTGAGGGGTTATGGCAGGGGAAACAGAGTTGCAGTAGTCTAGTGTGAGGGGTTTTGGCAGGGGAAACAGTGCTGCAGTAGTCTAGTGTGAGGGGTTATGGCAGGGGAAACAGTGTTGCAGTAGTCTAGTGTGAGGGGTTATGTCAGTAGTCTAGTGTGAGGGGTTATGGCAGGGGAAACAGTCTTGCAGTAGTCTAGTGTGAGGGGTTATGGCAGGGGAAACAGTGTTGCAGTAGTCTAGTGTGAGCGGTTATGTCAGTAGTCTAGTGTGAGGGGTTATGTCAGGGGAAACAGTGTAGCAGTAGTCTAGTGTGAGGGGTTATAGTAGGGGAAACAGTGTTGCAGTAGTCTAGTGTGAGGGGTTATGTCAGGGGAAACAGTGTTGCAGTAGTCTAGTGTGAGGGGTTATGTCAGGTGAAACGGTGTAGCAGTAGTCTAGTGTGAGGGGTTATAGTAGGGGAAACAGTATTACAGTAGTCTAGTGTGAAGGGTTATGTCAGGGGAAACACTGTTGCAGTAGTCTAGTGTGAGGGGTTATGTCAGTAGTCTAGTGTGAGAGGTTATAGTAGGGGAAACAGTGTTACAGTAGTCTAGCGTGAGGGGTTATGACAGAGGAAACAGTATTACAGTAGTCTATTGTGTTGGGTTATGTCAGTAGTCTAGTGTGAGGGGTTATGTCAGAGGAAACAGTATTACAGTAGTCTAGTGTGAGGGGTTATGGCAGGGGAAACAGTGTAGAAGTAGTCTAGTGTGAGGGGTTATGTCAGTAGTCTAGTGTGAGGGGTTATGTCAGTAGTCTAGTGTGAGGGGTTATGTCAGTAGTCTAGTGTGAGGGGTTATGTCAGGGGAAACAGTGTAGCAGTAGTCTAGTGTGAGGGGTTATAGTAGGGGAAACATTGTTGCAGTAGTCTAGTGTGAGGGGTTATGTCAGGGGAAACAGTATTACAGTAGTCTAGTGTGAGGGGTTATGGCAGGGGAAACGGTGTTGCAGTATTCTAGTGTGAGGGGTTATGTCAGAGGAAACAGTATTACAGTAGTCTAGTGTGAGGGGTTATGACAGAGGAAACAGTATTACAGTAGTCTAGTGTGTTGGGTTATGTCAGTAGTCTAGTGTGAGGGGTTATGTCAGAGGAAACAGTATTACAGTAGTCTAGTGTGAGGGGTTATGGCAGGGGAAACAGTGTAGCAGTAGTCTAGTGTGAGGGGTTATGTCAGTAGTCTAGTGTGAGGGGTTATGTCAGGGGAAACAGTGCTGCAGTAGTCTAGTGTGAGGGGTTATAGTAGGGGAAACAGTGTTGCAGTAGTCTAGTGTGAGGGGTTATGGCAGGGGAAACAGTGCTGCAGTATTCTAGTGTGAGGGGTTATGGCAGGGGAAACAGTGTTGCAGTAGTCTAGTGTGAGGGGTTATGGCAGGGGAAACAGTTTTGCAGTAGTCTAGTGTGAGGGGTTATGGCAGGGGAAACAGTGCTGCAGTAGTCTAGTGTGAGGGGTTATGGCAGGGGAAACAGTGTTGCAGTAGTCTAGTGTGAGGGGTTATGTCAGTAGTCTCGTGTGAGGGGTTATGGCAGGGGAAACAGTCTTGCAGTAGTCTAGTGTGAGGGGTTATGGCAGGGGAAACAGTGTAGCAGTAGTCTAGTGTGAGGGGTTATAGTAGGGGAAACAGTGTTGCAGTAGTCTAGTGTGAGGGGTTATGTCAGGGGAAACAGTGTTGCAGTAGTCTAGCGTGAGGGGTTATGTCAGGGGAAACGGTGTAGCAGTAGTCTAGTGTGAGGGGTTATAGTAGGGGAAACAGTATTACAGTAGTCTAGTGTGAAGGGTTATGTCAGGGGAAACAGTGTTGCAGTAGTCTAGTGTGAGGGGTTATGTCAGTAGTCAAGTGTGAGAGGTTATAGTAGGGGAAACAGTGTTACAGTAGTCTAGTGTGAGGGGTTATGACAGAGGAAACAGTATTACAGTAGTCTAGTGTGTTGGGTTATGTCAGTAGTCTAGTGTGAGGGGTTATGTCAGAGGAGACAGTATTACAGTAGTCTAGTGTGAGGGGTTATGGCAGGGGAAACAGTGTAGCAGTAGTCTAGTGTGAGGGGTTATGTCAGTAGTCTAGTGTGAGGGGTTATGTCAGTAGTCTAGTGTGAGGGGTTATAGTAGAGGAAACAGTGTTGCAGTAGTCTAGTGTGAGGGGTTATGTCAGGGGAAACAGTATTACAGTAGTCTAGTGTGAGGGGTTATGGCAGGGGAAACGGTGTTGCAGTATTCTAGTGTGAGGGGTTATGGCAGTAGTCTAGTGTGAGGGGTTATGTCAGAGGAAACAGTGTTACAGTAGTCTAGTGTGAGGGGTTATGTCAGAGGAAACAGTATTACAGTAGTCTAGTGTGAGGGGTTATGTCAGTAGTCTAGTGTGAGGGGTTATGGCAGGGAAACAGTGTTGCAGTAGTCTAGTGTGAGGGGTTATGGCAGGGGAAACAGTGATGCAGTAGTCTAGTGTGAGGGGTTATGGCAGGGGAAACAGTGTTGCAGTAGTCTAGTGTGAGGGGTTATGTCAGTAGTCTAGTGTGAGGGGTTATGTCCGGGGAAACAGTGCTGCAGTAGTCTAGTGTGAGGGGTTATAGTAGGGGAAACAGTGTTGCAGTAGTCTAGTGTGAGGGGTTATGGCAGGGGAAACAGTGCTGCAGTAGTCTAGTGTGAGGGGTTATGGCAGGGGAAACAGTGTTGCAGTAGTCTAGTGTGAGGGGTTATGGCAGGGGAAACAGAGTTGCAGTAGTCTAGTGTGAGGGGTTTTGGCAGGGGAAACAGTGCTGCAGTAGTCTAGTGTGAGGGGTTATGGCAGGGGAAACAGTGTTGCAGTAGTCTAGTGTGAGGGGTTATGTCAGTAGTCTAGTGTGAGGGGTTATGGCAGGGGAAACAGTCTTGCAGTAGTCTAGTGTGAGGGGTTATGGCAGGGGAAACAGTGTTGCAGTAGTCTAGTGTGAGCGGTTATGTCAGTAGTCTAGTGTGAGGGGTTATGTCAGGGGAAACAGTGTTGCAGTAGTCTAGTGTGAGGGGTTATAGTAGGGGAAACAGTGTTGCAGTAGTCTAGTGTGAGGGGTTATGTCAGGGGAAACAGTGTTGCAGTAGTCTAGTGTGAGGGGTTATGTCAGGGGAAACGGTGTTGCAGTAGTCTAGTGTGAGGGGTTATAGTAGGGGAAACAGTATTACAGTAGTCTAGTGTGAAGGGTTATGTCAGGGGAAACAGTGTTGCAGTAGTCTAGTGTGAGGGGTTATGTCAGTAGTCTAGTGTGAGAGGTTATAGTAGGGGAAACAGTGTTACAGTAGTCTAGTGTGAGGGGTTATGACAGAGGAAACAGTATTACAGTAGTCTAGTGTGTTGGGTTATGTCAGTAGTCTAGTGTGAGGGGTTATGTCAGAGGAAACAGTATTACAGTAGTCTAGTGTGAGGGGTTATGGCAGGGGAAACAGTGTAGCAGTAGTCTAGTGTGAGGGGTTATGTCAGTAGTCTAGTGTGAGGGGTTATGTCAGTAGTCTAGTGTGAGGGGTTATGTCAGTAGTCTAGTGTGAGGGGTTATGTCAGGGGAAACAGTGTAGCAGTAGTCTAGTGTGAGGGGTTATAGTAGGGGAAACAGTGTTGCAGTAGTCTAGTGTGAGGGGTTATGTCAGGGGAAACAGTATTACAGTAGTCTAGTGTGAGGGGTTATGGCAGGGGAAACGGTGTTGCAGTATTCTAGTGTGAGGGGTTATGTCAGAGGAAACAGTATTACAGTAGTCTAGTGTGAGGGGTTATGACAGAGGAAACAGTATTACAGTAGTCTAGTGTGTTGGGTTATGTCAGTAGTCTAGTGTGAGGGGTTATGTCAGAGGAAACAGTATTGCAGTAGTCTAGTGTGAGGGGTTATAGTAGGGGAAACAGTGTTGCAGTAGTCTAGTGTGAGGGGTTATGGCAGGGGAAACAGTGCTGCAGTAGTCTAGTGTGAGGGGTTATGGCAGGGGAAACAGTGTTGCAGTAGTCTAGTGTGAGGGGTTATGGCAGGGGAAACAGTTTTGCAGTAGTCTAGTGTGAGGGGTTATGGCAGGGGAAACAGTGCTGCAGTAGTCTAGTGTGAGGGGTTATGGCAGGGGAAACAGTGTTGCAGTAGTCTAGTGTGAGGGGTTATGTCAGTAGTCTCGTGTGAGGGGTTATGGCAGGGGAAACAGTCTTGCAGTAGTCTAGTGTGAGGGGTTATGGCAGGGGAAACAGTGTTGCAGTAGTCTAGTGTGAGGGGTTATGTCAGGGGAAACAGTGTACCAGTAGTCTAGTGTGAGGGGTTATAGTAGGGGAAACAGTGTTGCAGTAGTCTAGTGTGAGGGGTTATGGCAGGGGAAACAGTGCTGCAGTAGTCTAGTGTGAGGGGTTATGGCAGGGGAAACAGTGTTGCAGTAGTCTAGTGTGAGGGGTTATGGCAGGGGAAACAGTTTTGCAGTAGTCTAGTGTGAGGGGTTATGGCAGGGGAAACAGTGCTGCAGTAGTCTAGTGTGAGGGGTTATGGCAGGGGAAACAGTGTTGCAGTAGTCTAGTGTGAGGGGTTATGGCAGGGGAAACAGTGTTGCAGTAGTCTAGTGTGAGGGGTTATGTCAGTAGTCTCGTGTGAGGGGTTATGGCAGGGGAAACAGTCTTGCAGTAGTCTAGTGTGAGGGGTTATGGCAGGGGAAACAGTGTTGCAGTAGTCTAGTGTGAGGGGTTATGTCAGGGGAAACAGTGTAGCAGTAGTCTAGTGTGAGGGGTTATAGTAGGGGAAACAGTGTTGCAGTAGTCTAGTGTGAGGGGTTATGTCAGGGGAAACGGTGTAGCAGTAGTCTAGTGTGAGGGGTTATAGTAGGGGAAACAGTATTACAGTAGTCTAGTGTGAAGGGTTATGTCAGGGGAAACAGTGTTGCAGTAGTCTAGTGTGAGGGGTTATGTCAGTAGTCTAGTGTGAGAGGTTATAGTAGGGGAAACAGTGTTACAGTAGTCTAGCGTGAGGGGTTATGACAGAGGAAACAGTATTACAGTAGTCTATTGTGTTGGGTTATGTCAGTAGTCTAGTGTGAGGGGTTATGTCAGAGGAAACAGTATTACAGTAGTCTAGTGTGAGGGGTTATGGCAGGGGAAACAGTGTAGCAGTAGTCTAGTGTGAGGGGTTATGTCAGTAGTCTAGTGTGAGGGGTTATGTCAGTAGTCTAGTGTGAGGGGTTATGTCAGTAGTCTAGTGTGAGGGGTTATGTCAGGGGAAACAGTGTAGCAGTAGTCTAGTGTGAGGGGTTATAGTAGGGGAAACAGTGTTGCAGTAGTCTAGTGTGAGGGGTTATGTCAGGGGAAACAGTATTACAGTAGTCTAGTGTGAGGGGTTATGGCAGGGGAAACGGTGTTGCAGTATTCTAGTGTGAGGGGTTATGTCAGAGGAAACACTATTACAGTAGTCTAGTGTGAGGGGTTATGACAGAGGAAACAGTATTACAGTAGTCTAGTGTGTTGGGTTACGTCAGTAGTCTAGTGTGAGGGGTTATGTCAGAGGAAACAGTATTACAGTAGTCTAGTGTGAGGGGTTATGGCAGGGGAAACAGTGTAGCAGTAGTCTAGTGTGAGGGGTTATGTCAGTAGTCTAGTGTGAGGGGTTATGTCAGGGGAAACAGTGCTGCAGTAGTCTAGTGTGAGGGGTTATAGTAGGGGAAACAGTGTTACAGTAGTCTAGTGTGAGGGGTTATGGCAGGGGAAACAGTGCTGCAGTAGTCTAGTGTGAGGGGTTATGGCAGGGGAAACAGTGTTGCAGTAGTCTAGTGTGAGAGGGTTATGGCAGGGGAAACAGTGCTGCACTAGTCTAGTGTGAGGGGTTATGGCAGTAGTCTAGTGTGAGGGGTTATGTCAGAGGAAACAGTGTTACAGTAGTCTAGTGTGAGGGGTTATGTCAGAGGAAACAGTATTACAGTAGTCTAGTGTGAGGGGTTATGTCAGTAGTCTAGTGTGAGGGGTTATGGCAGGGAAACAGTGTTGCAGTAGTCTAGTGTGAGGGGTTATGGCAGGGGAAACAGTGATGCAGTAGTCTAGTGTGAGGGGTTATGGCAGGGGAAACAGAGTTGCAGTAGTCTAGTGTGAGGGGTTTTGGCAGGGGAAACAGTGCTGCAGTAGTCTAGTGTGAGGGGTTATGGCAGGGGAAACAGTGTTGCAGTAGTCTAGTGTGAGGGGTTATGTCAGTAGTCTAGTGTGAGGGGTTATGGCAGGGGAAACAGTCTTGCAGTAGTCTAGTGTGAGGGGTTATGGCAGGGGAAACAGTGTTGCAGTAGTCTAGTGTGAGGGGTTATAGTAGGGGAAACAGTGTTGCAGTAGTCTAGTGTGAGGGGTTATGTCAGGGGAAACAGTGTTGCAGTAGTCTAGTGTGAGGGGTTATGTCAGGGGAAACGGTGTAGCAGTAGTCTAGTGTGAGGGGTTATAGTAGGGGAAACAGTATTACAGTAGTCTAGTGTGAAGGGTTATGTCAGGGGAAACAGTGTTGCAGTAGTCTAGTGTGAGGGGTTATGTCAGTAGTCTAGTGTGAGAGGTTATAGTAGGGGAAACAGTGTTACAGTAGTCTAGTGTGAGGGGTTATGACAGAGGAAACAGTATTACAGTAGTCTAGTGTGTTGGGTTATGTCAGTAGTCTAGTGTGAGGGGTTATGTCAGAGGAAACAGTATTACAGTAGTCTAGTGTGAGGGGTTATGTCAGTAGTCTAGTGTGAGGGGTTATGGCAGGGGAAACAGTCTTGCAGTAGTCTAGTGTGAGGGGTTATGGCAGGGGAAACAGTGTTGCAGTAGTCTAGTGTGAGGGGTTATAGTAGGGGAAACAGTGTTGCAGTAGTCTAGTGTGAGGGGTTATGTCAGGGGAAACAGTGTTGCAGTAGTCTAGTGTGAGGGGTTATGTCAGGGGAAACGGTGTAGCAGTAGTCTAGTGTGAGGGGTTATAGTAGGGGAAACAGTATTACAGTAGTCTAGTGTGAAGGGTTATGTCAGGGGAAACAGTGTTGCAGTAGTCTAGTGTGAGGGGTTATGTCAGTAGTCTAGTGTGAGAGGTTATAGTAGGGGAAACAGTGTTACAGTAGTCTAGTGTGAGGGGTTATGACAGAGGAAACAGTATTACAGTAGTCTAGTGTGTTGGGTTATGTCAGTAGTCTAGTGTGAGGGGTTATGTCAGAGGAAACAGTATTACAGTAGTCTAGTGTGAGGGGTTATGGCAGGGGAAACAGTGTAGCAGTAGTCTAGTGTGAGGGGTTATGTCAGTAGTCTAGTGTGAGGGGTTATGTCAGTAGTCTAGTGTGAGGGGTTATGTCAGTAGTCTAGTGTGAGGGGTTATGTCAGGGGAAACAGTGTAGCAGTAGTCTAGTGTGAGGGGTTATAGTAGGGGAAACAGTGTTGCAGTAGTCTAGTGTGAGGGGTTATGTCAGGGGAAACAGTATTACAGTAGTCTAGTGTGAGGGGTTATGGCAGGGGAAAAGGTATTGCAGTATTCTAGTGTGAGGGGTTATGTCAGAGGAAACAGTATTACAGTAGTCTAGTGTGAGGGGTTATGACAGAGGAAACAGTATTACAGTAGTCTAGTGTGTTGGGTTATGTCAGTAGTCTAGTGTGAGGAGTTATGTCAGAGGAAACAGTATTGCAGTAGTCTAGTGTGAGGGGTTATAGTAGGGGAAACAGTGTTGCAGTAGTCTAGTGTGAGGGGTTATGGCAGGGGAAACAGTCTTGCAGTAGTCTAGTGTGAGGGGTTATGGCAGGGGAAACAGTGTTGCAGTAGTCTAGTGTGAGGGGTTATAGTAGGGGAAACAGTGTTGCAGTAGTCTAGTGTGAGGGGTTATGTCAGGGGAAACAGTGTTGCAGTAGTCTAGTGTGAGGGGTTATGTCAGTAGTCTAGTGTGAGAGGTTATAGTAGGGGAAACAGTGTTACAGTAGTCTAGTGTGAGGGGTTATGACAGAGGAAACAGTATTACAGTAGTCTATTGTGTTGGGTTATGTCAGTAGTCTAGTGTGAGGGGTTATGTCAGAGGAAACAGTATTACAGTAGTCTAGTGTGAGGGGTTATGGCAGGGGAAACAGTGTAGCAGTAGTCTAGTGTGAGGGGTTATGTCAGTAGTCTAGTGTGAGGGGTTATGTCAGTAGTCTAGTGTGAGGGGTTATGTCAGTAGTCTAGTGTGAGGGGTTATGTCAGGGGAAACAGTGTAGCAGTAGTCTAGTGTGAGGGGTTATAGTAGGGGAAACAGTGTTGCAGTAGTCTAGTGTGAGGGGTTATGTCAGGGGAAACAGTATTACAGTAGTCTAGTGTGAGGGGTTATGGCAGGGGAAACGGTGTTGCAGTATTCTAGTGTGAGGGGTTATGTCAGAGGAAACACTATTACAGTAGTCTAGTGTGAGGGGTTATGACAGAGGAAACAGTATTACAGTAGTCTAGTGTGTTGGGTTACGTCAGTAGTCTAGTGTGAGGGGTTATGTCAGAGGAAACAGTATTACAGTAGTCTAGTGTGAGGGGTTATGGCAGGGGAAACAGTGTAGCAGTAGTCTAGTGTGAGGGGTTATGTCAGTAGTCTAGTGTGAGGGGTTATGTCAGGGGAAACAGTGCTGCAGTAGTCTAGTGTGAGGGGTTATAGTAGGGGAAACAGTGTTACAGTAGTCTAGTGTGAGGGGTTATGGCAGGGGAAACAGTGCTGCAGTAGTCTAGTGTGAGGGGTTATGGCAGGGGAAACAGTGTTGCAGTAGTCTAGTGTGAGAGGGTTATGGCAGGGGAAACAGTGCTGCAGTAGTCTAGTGTGAGGGGTTATGGCAGTAGTCTAGTGTGAGGGGTTATGTCAGAGGAAACAGTGTTACAGTAGTCTAGTGTGAGGGGTTATGTCAGAGGAAACAGTATTACAGTAGTCTAGTGTGAGGGGTTATGTCAGTAGTCTAGTGTGAGGGGTTATGGCAGGGAAACAGTGTTGCAGTAGTCTAGTGTGAGGGGTTATGGCAGGGGAAACAGTGATGCAGTAGTCTAGTGTGAGGGGTTATGGCAGGGGAAACAGAGTTGCAGTAGTCTAGTGTGAGGGGTTTTGGCAGGGGAAACAGTGATGCAGTAGTCTAGTGTGAGGGGTTATGGCAGGGGAAACAGTGTTGCAGTAGTCTAGTGTGAGGGGTTATGTCAGTAGTCTAGTGTGAGGGGTTATGGCAGGGGAAACAGTCTTGCAGTAGTCTAGTGTGAGGGGTTATGGCAGGGGAAACAGTGTTGCAGTAGTCTAGTGTGAGGGGTTATAGTAGGGGAAACAGTGTTGCAGTAGTCTAGTGTGAGGGGTTATGTCAGGGGAAACAGTGTTGCAGTAGTCTAGTGTGAGGGGTTATGTCAGGGGAAACGGTGTAGCAGTAGTCTAGTGTGAGGGGTTATAGTAGGGGAAACAGTATTACAGTAGTCTAGTGTGAAGGGTTATGTCAGGGGAAACAGTGTTGCAGTAGTCTAGTGTGAGGGGTTATGTCAGTAGTCTAGTGTGAGAGGTTATAGTAGGGGAAACAGTGTTACAGTAGTCTAGTGTGAGGGGTTATGACAGAGGAAACAGTATTACAGTAGTCTAGTGTGTTGGGTTATGTCAGTAGTCTAGTGTGAGGGGTTATGTCAGAGGAAACAGTATTACAGTAGTCTAGTGTGAGGGGTTATGTCAGTAGTCTAGTGTGAGGGGTTATGGCAGGGGAAACAGTCTTGCAGTAGTCTAGTGTGAGGGGTTATGGCAGGGGAAACAGTGTTGCAGTAGTCTAGTGTGAGGGGTTATAGTAGGGGAAACAGTGTTGCAGTAGTCTAGTGTGAGGGGTTATGTCAGGGGAAACAGTGTTGCAGTAGTCTAGTGTGAGGGGTTATGTCAGGGGAAACGGTGTAGCAGTAGTCTAGTGTGAGGGGTTATAGTAGGGGAAACAGTATTACAGTAGTCTAGTGTGAAGGGTTATGTCAGGGGAAACAGTGTTGCAGTAGTCTAGTGTGAGGGGTTATGTCAGTAGTCTAGTGTGAGAGGTTATAGTAGGGGAAACAGTGTTACAGTAGTCTAGTGTGAGGGGTTATGACAGAGGAAACAGTATTACAGTAGTCTAGTGTGTTGGGTTATGTCAGTAGTCTAGTGTGAGGGGTTATGTCAGAGGAAACAGTATTACAGTAGTCTAGTGTGAGGGGTTATGGCAGGGGAAACAGTGTAGCAGTAGTCTAGTGTGAGGGGTTATGTCAGTAGTCTAGTGTGAGGGGTTATGTCAGTAGTCTAGTGTGAGGGGTTATGTCAGTAGTCTAGTGTGAGGGGTTATGTCAGGGGAAACAGTGTAGCAGTAGTCTAGTGTGAGGGGTTATAGTAGGGGAAACAGTGTTGCAGTAGTCTAGTGTGAGGGGTTATGTCAGGGGAAACAGTATTACAGTAGTCTAGTGTGAGGGGTTATGGCAGGGGAAAAGGTATTGCAGTATTCTAGTGTGAGGGGTTATGTCAGAGGAAACAGTATTACAGTAGTCTAGTGTGAGGGGTTATGACAGAGGAAACAGTATTACAGTAGTCTAGTGTGTTGGGTTATGTCAGTAGTCTAGTGTGAGGAGTTATGTCAGAGGAAACAGTATTGCAGTAGTCTAGTGTGAGGGGTTATAGTAGGGGAAACAGTGTTGCAGTAGTCTAGTGTGAGGGGTTATGGCAGGGGAAACAGTCTTGCAGTAGTCTAGTGTGAGGGGTTATGGCAGGGGAAACAGTGTTGCAGTAGTCTAGTGTGAGGGGTTATAGTAGGGGAAACAGTGTTGCAGTAGTCTAGTGTGAGGGGTTATGTCAGGGGAAACAGTGTTGCAGTAGTCTAGTGTGAGGGGTTATGTCAGGGGAAACGGTGTAGCAGTAGTCTAGTGTGAGGGGTTATAGTAGGGGAAACAGTATTACAGTAGTCTAGTGTGAAGGGTTATGTCAGGGGAAACAGTGTTGCAGTAGTCTAGTGTGAGGGGTTATGTCAGTAGTCTAGTGTGAGAGGTTATAGTAGGGGAAACAGTGTTACAGTAGTCTAGTGTGAGGGGTTATGACAGAGGAAACAGTATTACAGTAGTCTAGTGTGTTGGGTTATGTCAGTAGTCTAGTGTGAGGGGTTATGTCAGAGGAAACAGTATTACAGTAGTCTAGTGTGAGGGGTTATGGCAGGGGAAACAGTGTAGCAGTAGTCTAGTGTGAGGGGTTATGTCAGTAGTCTAGTGTGAGGGGTTATGTCAGTAGTCTAGTGTGAGGGGTTATGTCAGTAGTCTAGTGTGAGGGGTTATGTCAGGGGAAACAGTGTAGCAGTAGTCTAGTGTGAGGGGTTATAGTAGGGGAAACAGTGTTGCAGTAGTCTAGTGTGAGGGGTTATGTCAGGGGAAACAGTATTACAGTAGTCTAGTGTGAGGGGTTATGGCAGGGGAAAAGGTATTGCAGTATTCTAGTGTGAGGGGTTATGTCAGAGGAAACAGTATTACAGTAGTCTAGTGTGAGGGGTTATGACAGAGGAAACAGTATTACAGTAGTCTAGTGTGTTGGGTTATGTCAGTAGTCTAGTGTGAGGAGTTATGTCAGAGGAAACAGTATTGCAGTAGTCTAGTGTGAGGGGTTATAGTAGGGGAAACAGTGTTGCAGTAGTCTAGTGTGAGGGGTTATGGCAGGGGAAACAGTCTTGCAGTAGTCTAGTGTGAGGGGTTATGGCAGGGGAAACAGTGTTGCAGTAGTCTAGTGTGAGGGGTTATAGTAGGGGAAACAGTGTTGCAGTAGTCTAGTGTGAGGGGTTATGTCAGGGGAAACAGTGTTGCAGTAGTCTAGTGTGAGGGGTTATGTCAGGGGAAACGGTGTAGCAGTAGTCTAGTGTGAGGGGTTATAGTAGGGGAAACAGTATTACAGTAGTCTAGTGTGAAGGGTTATGTCAGGGGAAACAGTGTTGCAGTAGTCTAGTGTGAGGGGTTATGTCAGTAGTCTAGTGTGAGAGGTTATAGTAGGGGAAACAGTGTTACAGTAGTCTAGTGTGAGGGGTTATGACAGAGGAAACAGTATTACAGTAGTCTAGTGTGTTGGGTTATGTCAGTAGTCTAGTGTGAGGGGTTATGTCAGAGGAAACAGTATTACAGTAGTCTAGTGTGAGGGGTTATGGCAGGGGAAACAGTGTAGCAGTAGTCTAGTGTGAGGGGTTATGTCAGTAGTCTAGTGTGAGGGGTTATGTCAGTAGTCTAGTGTGAGGGGTTATGTCAGTAGTCTAGTGTGAGGGGTTATGTCAGGGGAAACAGTGTAGCAGTAGTCTAGTGTGAGGGGTTATAGTAGGGGAAACAGTGTTGCACTAGTCTAGTGTGAGGGGTTATGTCAGGGGAAACAGTATTACAGTAGTCTAGTGTGAGGGGTTATGGCAGGGGAAACGGTGTTGCAGTATTCTAGTGTGAGGGGTTATGTCAGAGGAAACAGTATTACAGTAGTCTAGTGTGAGGGGTTATGACAGAGGAAACAGTATTACAGTAGTCTAGTGTGTTGGGTTATGTCAGTAGTCTAGTGTGAGGAGTTATGTCAGAGGAAACAGTATTGCAGTAGTCTAGTGTGAGGGGTTATAGTAGGGGAAACAGTGTTGCAGTAGTCTAGTGTGAGGGGTTATGGCAGGGGAAACAGTGCTGCAGTAGTCTAGTGTGAGGGGTTATGGCAGGGGAAACAGTGTTGTAGTAGTCTAGTGTGAGGGGTTATGGCAGGGGAAACAGTTTTGCAGTAGTCTAGTGTGAGGGGTTATGGCAGGGGAAACAGTGCTGCAGTAGTCTAGTGTGAGGGGTTATGGCAGGGGAAACAGTGTTGCAGTAGTCTAGTGTGAGGGGTTATGTCAGTAGTCTCGTGTGAGGGGTTATGGCAGGGGAAACAGTCTTGCAGTAGTCTAGTGTGAGGGGTTATGGCAGGGGAAACAGTGTTGCAGTAGTCTAGTGTGAGGGGTTATGTCAGGGGAAACAGTGTAGCAGTAGTCTAGTGTGAGGGGTTATGGCAGGGGAAACAGTGCTGCAGTAGTCTAGTGTGAGGGGTTATGGCAGGGGAAACAGTGTTGCAGTAGTCTAGTGTGAGGGGTTATGTCAGTAGTCTCGTGTGAGGGGTTATGGCAGGGGAAACAGTCTTGCAGTAGTCTAGTGTGAGGGGTTATGGCAGGGGAAACAGTGTTGCAGTAGTCTAGTGTGAGGGGTTATGTCAGGGGAAACAGTGTAGCAGTAGTCTAGTGTGAGGGGTTATAGTAGGGGAAACAGTGTTGCAGTATTCTAGTGTGAGGGGTTATGGCAGGGGAAACAGTGTTGCAGTAGTCTAGTGTGAGGGGTTATGGCAGGGGAAACAGTGTTGCAGTAGTCTAGTGTGAGGGGTTATGGCAGGGGAAACAGTGTTGCAGTAGTCTAGTGTGAGGGGTTATAGTAGGGGAAACAGTGTTGCAGTAGTCTAGTGTGAGGGGTTATGTCAGGGGAAACAGTGTTGCAGTAGTCTAGTGTGAGGGGTTATGTCAGGGGAAACGGTGTAGCAGTAGTCTAGTGTGAGGGGTTATAGTAGGGGAAACAGTATTACAGTAGTCTAGTGTGAAGGGTTATGTCAGGGGAAACAGTGTTGCAGTAGTCTAGTGTGAGGGGTTATGTCAGTAGTCTAGTGTGAGAGGTTATAGTAGGGGAAACAGTGTTACAGTAGTCTAGTGTGAGGGGTTATGACAGAGGAAACAGTATTACAGTAGTCTAGTGTGTTGGGTTATGTCAGTAGTCTAGTGTGAGGGGTTATGTCAGAGGAAACAGTATTACAGTAGTCTAGTGTGAGGGGTTATGTCAGTAGTCTAGTGTGAGGGGTTATGGCAGGGGAAACAGTCTTGCAGTAGTCTAGTGTGAGGGGTTATGGCAGGGGAAACAGTGTTGCAGTAGTCTAGTGTGAGGGGTTATAGTAGGGGAAACAGTGTTGCAGTAGTCTAGTGTGAGGGGTTATGTCAGGGGAAACAGTGTTGCAGTAGTCTAGTGTGAGGGGTTATGTCAGGGGAAACGGTGTAGCAGTAGTCTAGTGTGAGGGGTTATAGTAGGGGAAACAGTATTACAGTAGTCTAGTGTGAAGGGTTATGTCAGGGGAAACAGTGTTGCAGTAGTCTAGTGTGAGGGGTTATGTCAGTAGTCTAGTGTGAGAGGTTATAGTAGGGGAAACAGTGTTACAGTAGTCTAGTGTGAGGGGTTATGACAGAGGAAACAGTATTACAGTAGTCTAGTGTGTTGGGTTATGTCAGTAGTCTAGTGTGAGGGGTTATGTCAGAGGAAACAGTATTACAGTAGTCTAGTGTGAGGGGTTATGGCAGGGGAAACAGTGTTGCAGTAGTCTAGTGTGAGGGGTTATGTCAGTAGTCTCGTGTGAGGGGTTATGGCAGGGGAAACAGTCTTGCAGTAGTCTAGTGTGAGGGGTTATGGCAGGGGAAACAGTGTTGCAGTAGTCTAGTGTGAGGGGTTATGTCAGGGGAAACAGTGTAGCAGTAGTCTAGTGTGAGGGGTTATAGTAGGGGAAACAGTGTTGCAGTATTCTAGTGTGAGGGGTTATGGCAGGGGAAACAGTGTTGCAGTAGTCTAGTGTGAGGGGTTATGGCAGGGGAAACAGTGTTGCAGTAGTCTAGTGTGAGGGGTTATGGCAGGGGAAACAGTGTTGCAGTAGTCTAGTGTGAGGGGTTATAGTAGGGGAAACAGTGTTGCAGTAGTCTAGTGTGAGGGGTTATGTCAGGGGAAACAGTGTTGCAGTAGTCTAGTGTGAGGGGTTATGTCAGGGGAAACGGTGTAGCAGTAGTCTAGTGTGAGGGGTTATAGTAGGGGAAACAGTATTACAGTAGTCTAGTGTGAAGGGTTATGTCAGGGGAAACAGTGTTGCAGTAGTCTAGTGTGAGGGGTTATGTCAGTAGTCTAGTGTGAGAGGTTATAGTAGGGGAAACAGTGTTACAGTAGTCTAGTGTGAGGGGTTATGACAGAGGAAACAGTATTACAGTAGTCTAGTGTGTTGGGTTATGTCAGTAGTCTAGTGTGAGGGGTTATGTCAGAGGAAACAGTATTACAGTAGTCTAGTGTGAGGGGTTATGTCAGTAGTCTAGTGTGAGGGGTTATGGCAGGGGAAACAGTCTTGCAGTAGTCTAGTGTGAGGGGTTATGGCAGGGGAAACAGTGTTGCAGTAGTCTAGTGTGAGGGGTTATAGTAGGGGAAACAGTCTTGCAGTAGTCTAGTGTGAGGGGTTATGTCAGGGGAAACAGTGTTGCAGTAGTCTAGTGTGAGGGGTTATGTCAGGGGAAACGGTGTAGCAGTAGTCTAGTGTGAGGGGTTATAGTAGGGGAAACAGTATTACAGTAGTCTAGTGTGAAGGGTTATGTCAGGGGAAACAGTGTTGCAGTAGTCTAGTGTGAGGGGTTATGTCAGTAGTCTAGTGTGAGAGGTTATAGTAGGGGAAACAGTGTTACAGTAGTCTAGTGTGAGGGGTTATGACAGAGGAAACAGTATTACAGTAGTCTAGTGTGTTGGGTTATGTCAGTAGTCTAGTGTGAGGGGTTATGTCAGAGGAAACAGTATTACAGTAGTCTAGTGTGAGGGGTTATGGCAGGGGAAACAGTGTTGCAGTAGTCTAGTGTGAGGGGTTATGTCAGTAGTCTCGTGTGAGGGGTTATGGCAGGGGAAACAGTCTTGCAGTAGTCTAGTGTGAGGGGTTATGGCAGGGGAAACAGTGTTGCAGTAGTCTAGTGTGAGGGGTTATGTCAGGGGAAACAGTGTAGCAGTAGTCTAGTGTGAGGGGTTATAGTAGGGGAAACAGTGTTGCAGTATTCTAGTGTGAGGGGTTATGGCAGGGGAAACAGTGTTGCAGTAGTCTAGTGTGAGGGGTTATGGCAGGGGAAACAGTGTTGCAGTAGTCTAGTGTGAGGGGTTATGGCAGGGGAAACAGTGTTGCAGTAGTCTAGTGTGAGGGGTTATGTCAGGGGAAACAGTATTACAGTAGTCTAGTGTGAGGGGTTATGGCAGGGGAAACGGTGTTGCAGTATTCTAGTGTGAGGGGTTATGTCAGAGGAAACAGTATTACAGTAGTCTAGTGTGAGGGGTTATGACAGAGGAAACAGTATTACAGTAGTCTAGTGTGTTGGGTTATGTCAGTAGTCTAGTGTGAGGAGTTATGTCAGAGGAAACAGTATTGCAGTAGTCTAGTGTGAGGGGTTATAGTAGGGGAAACAGTGTTGCAGTAGTCTAGTGTGAGGGGTTATGGCAGGGGAAACAGTCTTGCAGTAGTCTAGTGTGAGGGGTTATGGCAGGGGAAACAGTGTTGCAGTAGTCTAGTGTGAGGGGTTATAGTAGGGGAAACAGTGTTGCAGTAGTCTAGTGTGAGGGGTTATGTCAGGGGAAACAGTGTTGCAGTAGTCTAGTGTGAGGGGTTATGTCAGGGGAAACGGTGTAGCAGTAGTCTAGTGTGAGGGGTTATAGTAGGGGAAACAGTATTACAGTAGTCTAGTGTGAAGGGTTATGTCAGGGGAAACAGTGTTGCAGTAGTGTAGTGTGAGGGGTTATGTCAGTAGTCTAGTGTGAGAGGTTATAGTAGGGGAAACAGTGTTACAGTAGTCTAGTGTGAGGGGTTATGACAGAGGAAACAGTATTACAGTAGTCTAGTGTGTTGGGTTATGTCAGTAGTCTAGTGTGAGGGGTTATGTCAGAGGAAACAGTATTACAGTAGTCTAGTGTGAGGGGTTATGGCAGGCGAAACAGTGTAGCAGTAGTCTAGTGTGAGGGGTTATGTCAGTAGTCTAGTGTGAGGGGTTATATCAGTAGTCTAGTGTGAGGGGTTATGTCAGTAGTCTAGTGTGAGGGGTTATGTCAGGGGAAACAGTGTAGCAGTAGTCTAGTGTGAGGGGTTATAGTAGGGGAAACAGTGTTGTACTAGTCTAGTGTGAGGGGTTATGTCAGGGGAAACAGTATTACAGTAGTCTAGTGTGAGGGGTTATGGCAGGGGAAACGGTGTTGCAGTATTCTAGTGTGAGGGGTTATGTCAGAGGAAACAGTATTACAGTAGTCTAGTGTGAGGGGTTATGACAGAGGAAACAGTATTACAGTAGTCTAGTGTGTTGGGTTATGTCAGTAGTCTAGTGTGAGGAGTTATGTCAGAGGAAACAGTATTGCAGTAGTCTAGTGTGAGGGGTTATGGCAGGGGAAACAGTGCTGCAGTAGTCTAGTGTGAGGGGTTATGGCAGGGGAAACAGTGTTGTAGTAGTCTAGTGTGAGGGGTTATGGCAGGGGAAACAGTTTTGCAGTAGTCTAGTGTGAGGGGTTATGGCAGGGGAAACAGTGCTGCAGTAGTCTAGTGTGAGGGGTTATGGCAGGGGAAACAGTGTTGCAGTAGTCTAGTGTGAGGGGTTATGTCAGTAGTCTCGTGTGAGGGGTTATGGCAGGGGAAACAGTCTTGCAGTAGTCTAGTGTGAGGGGTTATGGCAGGGGAAACAGTGTTGCAGTAGTCTAGTGTGAGGGGTTATGTCAGGGGAAACAGTGTAGCAGTAGTCTAGTGTGAGGGGTTATAGTAGGGGAAACAGTGTTGCAGTATTCTAGTGTGAGGGGTTATGGCAGGGGAAACAGTGTTGCAGTAGTCTAGTGTGAGGGGTTATGTCAGGGGAAACAGTGTAGCAGTAGTCTAGTGTGAGGGGTTATAGTAGGGGAAACAGTTGCAGTAGTCTAGTGTGAGGGGTTATGGCAGGGGAAACAGTGGTGCAGTAGTCTAGTGTGAGGGGTTATGGCAGGGGAAACAGTGTTGCAGTAGTCTAGTGTGAGGGGTTATGGCAGGGGAAACAGTTTTGCAGTAGTCTAGTGTGAGGGGTTATGGCAGGGGAAACAGTGCTGCAGTAGTCTAGTGTGAGGGGTTATGGCAGGGGAAACAGTGTTGCAGTAGTCTAGTGTGAGGGGTTATGGCAGGGGAAACAGTGTTGCAGTAGTCTAGTGTGAGGGGTTATGTCAGTAGTCTCGTGTGAGGGGTTATGGCAGGGGAAACAGTCTTGCAGTAGTCTAGTGTGAGGGGTTATGGCAGGGGAAACAGTGTTGCAGTAGTCTAGTGTGAGGGGTTATGTCAGGGGAAACAGTGTAGCAGTAGTCTAGTGTGAGGGGTTATAGTAGGGGAAACAGTGTTGCAGTAGTCTAGTGTGAGGGGTTATGTCAGGGGAAACAGTGTTGCAGTAGTCTAGCGTGAGGGGTTATGTCAGGGGAAACGGTGTAGCAGTAGTCTAGTGTGAGGGGTTATAGTAGGGGAAACAGTATTACAGTAGTCTAGTGTGAAGGGTTATGTCAGGGGAAACAGTGTTGCAGTAGTCTAGTGTGAAGTGTTATGTCAGTAGTCAAGTGTGAGAGGTTATAGTAGGGGAAACAGTGTTGCAGTAGTCTAGTGTGAGGGGTTATGGCAGGGGAAACAGTTTTGCAGTAGTCTAGTGTGAGGGGTTATGGCAGGGGAAACAGTCTTGCAGTAGTCTAGTGTGAGGGGTTATGGCAGGGGAAACAGTGTTGCAGTAGTCTAGTGTGAGGGGTTATGTCAGGGGAAACAGTGTAGCAGTAGTCTAGTGTGAGGGGTTATAGTAGGGGAAACAGTGTTGCAGTATTCTAGTGTGAGGGGTTATGGCAGGGGAAACAGTGTTGCAGTAGTCTAGTGTGAGGGGTTATGGCAGGGGAAACAGTGTTGCAGTAGTCTAGTGTGAGGGGTTATGGCAGGGGAAACAGTGTTGCAGTAGTCTAGTGTGAGGGGTTATAGTAGGGGAAACAGTGTTGCAGTAGTCTAGTGTGAGGGGTTATGTCAGGGGAAACAGTGTTGCAGTAGTCTAGTGTGAGGGGTTATGTCAGGGGAAACGGTGTAGCAGTAGTCTAGTGTGAGGGGTTATAGTAGGGGAAACAGTATTACAGTAGTCTAGTGTGAAGGGTTATGTCAGGGGAAACAGTGTTGCAGTAGTCTAGTGTGAGGGGTTATGTCAGTAGTCTAGTGTGAGAGGTTATAGTAGGGGAAACAGTGTTACAGTAGTCTAGTGTGAGGGGTTATGACAGAGGAAACAGTATTACAGTAGTCTAGTGTGTTGGGTTATGTCAGTAGTCTAGTGTGAGGGGTTATGTCAGAGGAAACAGTATTACAGTAGTCTAGTGTGAGGGGTTATGTCAGTAGTCTAGTGTGAGGGGTTATGGCAGGGGAAACAGTCTTGCAGTAGTCTAGTGTGAGGGGTTATGGCAGGGGAAACAGTGTTGCAGTAGTCTAGTGTGAGGGGTTATAGTAGGGGAAACAGTCTTGCAGTAGTCTAGTGTGAGGGGTTATGTCAGGGGAAACAGTGTTGCAGTAGTCTAGTGTGAGGGGTTATGTCAGGGGAAACGGTGTAGCAGTAGTCTAGTGTGAGGGGTTATAGTAGGGGAAACAGTATTACAGTAGTCTAGTGTGAAGGGTTATGTCAGGGGAAACAGTGTTGCAGTAGTCTAGTGTGAGGGGTTATGTCAGTAGTCTAGTGTGAGAGGTTATAGTAGGGGAAACAGTGTTACAGTAGTCTAGTGTGAGGGGTTATGACAGAGGAAACAGTATTACAGTAGTCTAGTGTGTTGGGTTATGTCAGTAGTCTAGTGTGAGGGGTTATGTCAGAGGAAACAGTATTACAGTAGTCTAGTGTGAGGGGTTATGGCAGGGGAAACAGTGTTGCAGTAGTCTAGTGTGAGGGGTTATGTCAGTAGTCTCGTGTGAGGGGTTATGGCAGGGGAAACAGTCTTGCAGTAGTCTAGTGTGAGGGGTTATGGCAGGGGAAACAGTGTTGCAGTAGTCTAGTGTGAGGGGTTATGTCAGGGGAAACAGTGTAGCAGTAGTCTAGTGTGAGGGGTTATAGTAGGGGAAACAGTGTTGCAGTATTCTAGTGTGAGGGGTTATGGCAGGGGAAACAGTGTTGCAGTAGTCTAGTGTGAGGGGTTATGGCAGGGGAAACAGTGTTGCAGTAGTCTAGTGTGAGGGGTTATGGCAGGGGAAACAGTGTTGCAGTAGTCTAGTGTGAGGGGTTATAGTAGGGGAAACAGTGTTGCAGTAGTCTAGTGTGAGGGGTTATGTCAGGGGAAACAGTGTTGCAGTAGTCTAGTGTGAGGGGTTATGTCAGGGGAAACGGTGTAGCAGTAGTCTAGTGTGAGGGGTTATAGTAGGGGAAACAGTATTACAGTAGTCTAGTGTGAAGGGTTATGTCAGGGGAAACAGTGTTGCAGTAGTCTAGTGTGAGGGGTTATGTCAGTAGTCTAGTGTGAGAGGTTATAGTAGGGGAAACAGTGTTACAGTAGTCTAGTGTGAGGGGTTATGACAGAGGAAACAGTATTACAGTAGTCTAGTGTGTTGGGTTATGTCAGTAGTCTAGTGTGAGGGGTTATGTCAGAGGAAACAGTATTACAGTAGTCTAGTGTGAGGGGTTATGTCAGTAGTCTAGTGTGAGGGGTTATGGCAGGGGAAACAGTCTTGCAGTAGTCTAGTGTGAGGGGTTATGGCAGGGGAAACAGTGTTGCAGTAGTCTAGTGTGAGGGGTTATAGTAGGGGAAACAGTGTTGCAGTAGTCTAGTGTGAGGGGTTATGTCAGGGGAAACAGTGTTGCAGTAGTCTAGTGTGAGGGGTTATGTCAGGGGAAACGGTGTAGCAGTAGTCTAGTGTGAGGGGTTATAGTAGGGGAAACAGTATTACAGTAGTCTAGTGTGAAGGGTTATGTCAGGGGAAACAGTGTTGCAGTAGTCTAGTGTGAGGGGTTATGTCAGTAGTCTAGTGTGAGAGGTTATAGTAGGGGAAACAGTGTTACAGTAGTCTAGTGTGAGGGGTTATGACAGAGGAAACAGTATTACAGTAGTCTAGTGTGTTGGGTTATGTCAGTAGTCTAGTGTGAGGGGTTATGTCAGAGGAAACAGTATTACAGTAGTCTAGTGTGAGGGGTTATGGCAGGGGAAACAGTGTAGCAGTAGTCTAGTGTGAGGGGTTATGTCAGTAGTCTAGTGTGAGGGGTTATGTCAGTAGTCTAGTGTGAGGGGTTATGTCAGTAGTCTAGTGTGAGGGGTTATGTCAGGGGAAACAGTGTAGCAGTAGTCTAGTGTGAGGGGTTATAGTAGGGGAAACAGTGTTGCAGTAGTCTAGTGTGAGGGGTTATGTCAGGGGAAACAGTATTACAGTAGTCTAGTGTGAGGGGTTATGGCAGGGGAAACGGTGTTGCAGTATTCTAGTGTGAGGGGTTATGTCAGAGGAAACAGTATTACAGTAGTCTAGTGTGAGGGGTTATGACAGAGGAAACAGTATTACAGTAGTCTAGTGTGTTGGGTTATGTCAGTAGTCTAGTGTGAGGAGTTATGTCAGAGGAAACAGTATTGCAGTAGTCTAGTGTGAGGGGTTATAGTAGGGGAAACAGTGTTGCAGTAGTCTAGTGTGAGGGGTTATGGCAGGGGAAACAGTCTTGCAGTAGTCTAGTGTGAGGGGTTATGGCAGGGGAAACAGTGTTGCAGTAGTCTAGTGTGAGGGGTTATAGTAGGGGAAACAGTGTTGCAGTAGTCTAGTGTGAGGGGTTATGTCAGGGGAAACAGTGTTGCAGTAGTCTAGTGTGAGGGGTTATGTCAGGGGAAACGGTGTAGCAGTAGTCTAGTGTGAGGGGTTATAGTAGGGGAAACAGTATTACAGTAGTCTAGTGTGAAGGGTTATGTCAGGGGAAACAGTGTTGCAGTAGTGTAGTGTGAGGGGTTATGTCAGTAGTCTAGTGTGAGAGGTTATAGTAGGGGAAACAGTGTTACAGTAGTCTAGTGTGAGGGGTTATGACAGAGGAAACAGTATTACAGTAGTCTAGTGTGTTGGGTTATGTCAGTAGTCTAGTGTGAGGGGTTATGTCAGAGGAAACAGTATTACAGTAGTCTAGTGTGAGGGGTTATGGCAGGCGAAACAGTGTAGCAGTAGTCTAGTGTGAGGGGTTATGTCAGTAGTCTAGTGTGAGGGGTTATATCAGTAGTCTAGTGTGAGGGGTTATGTCAGTAGTCTAGTGTGAGGGGTTATGTCAGGGGAAACAGTGTAGCAGTAGTCTAGTGTGAGGGGTTATAGTAGGGGAAACAGTGTTGTACTAGTCTAGTGTGAGGGGTTATGTCAGGGGAAACAGTATTACAGTAGTCTAGTGTGAGGGGTTATGGCAGGGGAAACGGTGTTGCAGTATTCTAGTGTGAGGGGTTATGTCAGAGGAAACAGTATTACAGTAGTCTAGTGTGAGGGGTTATGACAGAGGAAACAGTATTACAGTAGTCTAGTGTGTTGGGTTATGTCAGTAGTCTAGTGTGAGGAGTTATGTCAGAGGAAACAGTATTGCAGTAGTCTAGTGTGAGGGGTTATGGCAGGGGAAACAGTGCTGCAGTAGTCTAGTGTGAGGGGTTATGGCAGGGGAAACAGTGTTGTAGTAGTCTAGTGTGAGGGGTTATGGCAGGGGAAACAGTTTTGCAGTAGTCTAGTGTGAGGGGTTATGGCAGGGGAAACAGTGCTGCAGTAGTCTAGTGTGAGGGGTTATGGCAGGGGAAACAGTGTTGCAGTAGTCTAGTGTGAGGGGTTATGTCAGTAGTCTCGTGTGAGGGGTTATGGCAGGGGAAACAGTCTTGCAGTAGTCTAGTGTGAGGGGTTATGGCAGGGGAAACAGTGTTGCAGTAGTCTAGTGTGAGGGGTTATGTCAGGGGAAACAGTGTAGCAGTAGTCTAGTGTGAGGGGTTATAGTAGGGGAAACAGTGTTGCAGTATTCTAGTGTGAGGGGTTATGGCAGGGGAAACAGTGTTGCAGTAGTCTAGTGTGAGGGGTTATGTCAGGGGAAACAGTGTAGCAGTAGTCTAGTGTGAGGGGTTATAGTAGGGGAAACAGTTGCAGTAGTCTAGTGTGAGGGGTTATGGCAGGGGAAACAGTGGTGCAGTAGTCTAGTGTGAGGGGTTATGGCAGGGGAAACAGTGTTGCAGTAGTCTAGTGTGAGGGGTTATGGCAGGGGAAACAGTTTTGCAGTAGTCTAGTGTGAGGGGTTATGGCAGGGGAAACAGTGCTGCAGTAGTCTAGTGTGAGGGGTTATGGCAGGGGAAACAGTGTTGCAGTAGTCTAGTGTGAGGGGTTATGGCAGGGGAAACAGTGTTGCAGTAGTCTAGTGTGAGGGGTTATGTCAGTAGTCTCGTGTGAGGGGTTATGGCAGGGGAAACAGTCTTGCAGTAGTCTAGTGTGAGGGGTTATGGCAGGGGAAACAGTGTTGCAGTAGTCTAGTGTGAGGGGTTATGTCAGGGGAAACAGTGTAGCAGTAGTCTAGTGTGAGGGGTTATAGTAGGGGAAACAGTGTTGCAGTAGTCTAGTGTGAGGGGTTATGTCAGGGGAAACAGTGTTGCAGTAGTCTAGCGTGAGGGGTTATGTCAGGGGAAACGGTGTAGCAGTAGTCTAGTGTGAGGGGTTATAGTAGGGGAAACAGTATTACAGTAGTCTAGTGTGAAGGGTTATGTCAGGGGAAACAGTGTTGCAGTAGTCTAGTGTGAAGTGTTATGTCAGTAGTCAAGTGTGAGAGGTTATAGTAGGGGAAACAGTGTTGCAGTAGTCTAGTGTGAGGGGTTATGGCAGGGGAAACAGTTTTGCAGTAGTCTAGTGTGAGGGGTTATGGCAGGGGAAACAGTGCTGCAGTAGTCTAGTGTGAGGGGTTATGGCAGGGGAAACAGTGTTGCAGTAGTCTAGTGTGAGGGGTTATGTCAGTAGTCTCGTGTGAGGGGTTATGGCAGGGGAAACAGTCTTGCAGTAGTCTAGTGTGAGGGGTTATGGCAGGGGAAACAGTGTTGCAGTAGTCTAGTGTGAGGGGTTATGTCAGGGGAAACAGTGTAGCAGTAGTCTAGTGTGAGGGGTTATAGTAGGGGAAACAGTGTTGCAGTATTCTAGTGTGAGGGGTTATGGCAGGGGAAACAGTGTTGCAGTAGTCTAGTGTGAGGGGTTATGTCAGGGGAAACAGTGTAGCAGTAGTCTAGTGTGAGGGGTTATAGTAGGGGAAACAGTTGCAGTAGTCTAGTGTGAGGGGTTATGGCAGGGGAAACAGTGGTGCAGTAGTCTAGTGTGAGGGGTTATGGCAGGGGAAACAGTGTTGCAGTAGTCTAGTGTGAGGGGTTATGGCAGGGGAAACAGTTTTGCAGTAGTCTAGTGTGAGGGGTTATGGCAGGGGAAACAGTGCTGCAGTAGTCTAGTGTGAGGGGTTATGGCAGGGGAAACAGTGCTGCAGTAGTCTAGTGTGAGGGGTTATGGCAGGGGAAACAGTGTTGCAGTAGTCTAGTGTGAGGGGTTATGTCAGTAGTCTCGTGTGAGGGGTTATGGCAGGGGAAACAGTCTTGCAGTAGTCTAGTGTGAGGGGTTATGGCAGGGGAAACAGTGTTGCAGTAGTCTAGTGTGAGGGGTTATGTCAGGGGAAACAGTGTAGCAGTAGTCTAGTGTGAGGGGTTATAGTAGGGGAAACAGTGTTGCAGTAGTCTAGTGTGAGGGGTTATGTCAGGGGAAACAGTGTTGCAGTAGTCTAGCGTGAGGGGTTATGTCAGGGGAAACGGTGTAGCAGTAGTCTAGTGTGAGGGGTTATAGTAGGGGAAACAGTATTACAGTAGTCTAGTGTGAAGGGTTATGTCAGGGGAAACAGTGTTGCAGTAGTCTAGTGTGAAGTGTTATGTCAGTAGTCAAGTGTGAGAGGTTATAGTAGGGGAAACAGTGTTGCAGTAGTCTAGTGTGAGGGGTTATGGCAGGGGAAACAGTTTTGCAGTAGTCTAGTGTGAGGGGTTATGGCAGGGGAAACAGTGCTGCAGTAGTCTAGTGTGAGGGGTTATGGCAGGGGAAACAGTGTTGCAGTAGTCTAGTGTGAGGGGTTATGTCAGTAGTCTCGTGTGAGGGGTTATGGCAGGGGAAACAGTCTTGCAGTAGTCTAGTGTGAGGGGTTATGGCAGGGGAAACAGTGTTGCAGTAGTCTAGTGTGAGGGGTTATGTCAGGGGAAACAGTGTAGCAGTAGTCTAGTGTGAGGGGTTATAGTAGGGGTAACAGTGTTGCAGTATTCTAGTGTGAGGGGTTATGGCAGGGGAAACAGTGTTGCAGTAGTCTAGTGTGAGGGGTTATGTCAGGGGAAACAGTGTAGCAGTAGTCTAGTGTGAGGGGTTATAGTAGGGGAAACAGTTGCAGTAGTCTAGTGTGAGGGGTTATGGCAGGGGAAACAGTGGTGCAGTAGTCTAGTGTGAGGGGTTATGGCAGGGGAAACAGTGTTGCAGTAGTCTAGTGTGAGGGGTTATGGCAGGGGAAACAGTTTTGCAGTAGTCTAGTGTGAGGGGTTATGGCAGGGGAAACAGTGCTGCAGTAGTCTAGTGTGAGGGGTTATGGCAGGGGAAACAGTGTTGCAGTAGTCTAGTGTGAGGGGTTATGGCAGGGGAAACAGTGTTGCAGTAGTCTAGTGTGAGGGGTTATGTCAGTAGTCTCGTGTGAGGGGTTATGGCAGGGGAAACAGTCTTGCAGTAGTCTAGTGTGAGGGGTTATGGCAGGGGAAACAGTGTTGCAGTAGTCTAGTGTGAGGGGTTATGTCAGGGGAAACAGTGTAGCAGTAGTCTAGTGTGAGGGGTTATAGTAGGGGAAACAGTGTTGCAGTAGTCTAGTGTGAGGGGTTATGTCAGGGGAAACAGTGTTGCAGTAGTCTAGCGTGAGGGGTTATGTCAGGGGAAACGGTGTAGCAGTAGTCTAGTGTGAGGGGTTATAGTAGGGGAAACAGTATTACAGTAGTCTAGTGTGAAGGGTTATGTCAGGGGAAACAGTGTTGCAGTAGTCTAGTGTGAGGGGTTATGTCAGTAGTCAAGTGTGAGAGGTTATAGTAGGGGAAACAGTGTTACAGTAGTCTAGTGTGAGGGGTTATGACAGAGGAAACAGTATTACAGTAGTCTAGTGTGTTGGGTTATGTCAGTAGTCTAGTGTGAGGGGTTATGGCAGGGGAAACAGTGTTGCAGTAGTCTAGTGTGAGGGGTTATGGCAGGGGAAACAGAGTTGCAGTAGTCTAGTGTGAGGGGTTTTGGCAGGGGAAACAATGCTGCAGTAGTCTAGTGTGAGGGGTTATGGCAGGGGAAACAGTGTTGCAGTAGTCTAGTGTGAGGGGTTATGTCAGTAGTCTAGTGTGAGGGGTTATGGCAGGGGAAACAGTCTTGCAGTAGTCTAGTGTGAGGGGTTATGGCAGGGGAAACAGTGTAGCAGTAGTCTAGTGTGAGGGGTTATGTCAGTAGTCTAGTGTGAGGGGTTATGTCAGTAGTCTAGTGTGAGGGGTTATGTCAGTAGTCTAGTGTGAGGGGTTATGTCAGGGGAAACAGTGTAGCAGTAGTCTAGTGTGAGGGGTTATAGTAGGGGAAACAGTGTTGCAGTAGTCTAGTGTGAGGGGTTATGTCAGGGGAAACAGTATTACAGTAGTCTAGTGTGAGGGGTTATGGCAGGGGAAACGGTGTTGCAGTATTCTAGTGTGAGGGGTTATGTCAGAGGAAACGGTGTAGCAGTAGTCTAGTGTGAGGGGTTATAGTAGGGGAAACAGTATTACAGTAGTCTAGTGTGAAGGGTTATGTCAGGGGAAACAGTGTTGCAGTAGTCTAGTGTGAGGGGTTATGTCAGTAGTCTAGTGTGAGAGGTTATAGTAGGGGAAACAGTGTTACAGTAGTCTAGCGTGAGGGGTTATGACAGAGGAAACAGTATTACAGTAGTCTATTGTGTTGGGTTATGTCAGTAGTCTAGTGTGAGGGGTTATGTCAGAGGAAACAGTATTACAGTAGTCTAGTGTGAGGGGTTATGGCAGGGGAAACAGTGTAGCAGTAGTCTAGTGTGAGGGGTTATGTCAGGGGAAACAGTATTACAGTAGTCTAGTGTGAGGGGTTATGGCAGGGGAAACGGTGTTGCAGTATTCTAGTGTGAGGGGTTATGTCAGAGGAAACAGTATTACAGTAGTCTAGTGTGAGGGGTTATGACAGAGGAAACAGTATTACAGTAGTCTAGTGTGTTGGGTTATGTCAGTAGTCTAGTGTGAGGGGTTATGGCAGGGGAAACAGTCTTGCAGTAGTCTAGTGTGAGGGGTTATGGCAGGGGAAACAGTGTTGCAGTAGTCTAGTGTGAGGGGTTATGTCAGGGGAAACAGTGTTGCAGTAGTCTAGTGTGAGGGGTTATGTCAGGGGAAACATTATTACAGTAGTCTAGTGTGAGGGGTTATAGCAGGGGAAACGGTGTTGCAGTATTCTAGTGTGAGGGGTTATGGCAGTAGTCTAGTGTGAGGGGTTATGTCAGAGGAAACAGTATTACAGTAGTCTAGTGTGAGGGGTTATGTCAGAAGTCTAGTGTGAGGGGTTATGGCAGGGAAACAGTGTTGCAATAGTCTAGTGTGAGGGGTTATGGCAGGGGAAACAGTGCTGACAGTAGTCTAGTGTGAGGGGTTATAGTAGGGGAAACAGTGTTGCAGTAGTCTAGTGTGAGGGGTTATGGCAGGGGAAACAGTGCTGCAGTAGTCTAGTGTGAGGGGTTATGGCAGGGGAAACAGTGTTGCAGTAGTCTAGTGTGAGGGGTTATGGCAGGGGAAACATAGTTGCAGTAGTCTAGTGTGAGGGGTTTTGGCAGGGGAAACAGTGCTGCAGTAGTCTAGTGTGAGGGGTTATGGCAGGGGAAACAGTGTTGCAGTAGTCTAGTGTGAGGGGTTATGTCAGTAGTCTAGTGTGAGGGGTTATGGCAGGGGAAACAGTCTTGCAGTAGTCTAGTGTGAGGGGTTATGGCAGGGGAAACAGTGTTGCAGTAGTCTAGTGTGAGCGGTTATGTCAGTAGTCTAGTGTGAGGGGTTATGTCAGGGGAAACAGTGTAGCAGTAGTCTAGTGTGAGGGGTTATAGTAGGGGAAACAGTGTTGCAGTAGTCTAGTGTGAGGGGTTATGTCAGGGGAAACAGTGTTGCAGTAGTCTAGTGTGAGGGGTTATGTCAGGGGAAACGGTGTAGCAGTAGTCTAGTGTGAGGGGTTATAGTAGGGGAAACAGTATTACAGTAGTCTAGTGTGAAGGGTTATGTCAGGGGAAACAGTGTTGCAGTAGTCTAGTGTGAGGGGTTATGTCAGTAGTCTAGTGTGAGAGGTTATAGTAGGGGAAACAGTGTTACAGTAGTCTAGCGTGAGGGGTTATGACAGAGGAAACAGTATTACAGTAGTCTATTGTGTTGGGTTATGTCAGTAGTCTAGTGTGAGGGGTTATGTCAGAGGAAACAGTATTACAGTAGTCTAGTGTGAGGGGTTATGGCAGGGGAAACAGTGTAGCAGTAGTCTAGTGTGAGGGGTTATGTCAGTAGTCTAGTGTGAGGGGTTATGTCAGTAGTCTAGTGTGAGGGGTTATGTCAGTAGTCTAGTGTGAGGGGTTATGTCAGGGGAAACAGTGTAGCAGTAGTCTAGTGTGAGGGGTTATAGTAGGGGAAACAGTGTTGCAGTAGTCTAGTGTGAGGGGTTATGTCAGGGGAAACAGTATTACAGTAGTCTAGTGTGAGGGGTTATGGCAGGGGAAACGGTGTTGCAGTATTCTAGTGTGAGGGGTTATGTCAGAGGAAACAGTATTACAGTAGTCTAGTGTGAGGGGTTATGACAGAGGAAACAGTATTACAGTAGTCTAGTGTGTTGGGTTATGTCAGTAGTCTAGTGTGAGGGGTTATGTCAGAGGAAACAGTATTACAGTAGTCCAGTGTGAGGGGTTATGGCAGGGGAAACAGTGTAGCAGTAGTCTAGTGTGAGGGGTTATGTCAGTAGTCTAGTGTGAGGGGTTATGTCAGGGGAAACAGTGCTGCAGTAGTCTAGTGTGAGGGGTTATAGTAGGGGAAACAGTGTTGCAGTAGTCTAGTGTGAGGGATTATGGCAGGGGAAACGGTGTTGCAGTATTCTAGTGTGAGGGGTTATGTCAGAGGAAACGGTGTAGCAGTAGTCTAGTGTGAGGGGTTATAGTAGGGGAAACAGTATTACAGTAGTCTAGTGTGAAGGGTTATGTCAGGGGAAACAGTGTTGCAGTAGTCTAGTGTGAGGGGTTATGTCAGTAGTCTAGTGTGAGAGGTTATAGTAGGGGAAACAGTGTTACAGTAGTCTAGCGTGAGGGGTTATGACAGAGGAAACAGTATTACAGTAGTCTATTGTGTTGGGTTATGTCAGTAGTCTAGTGTGAGGGGTTATGTCAGAGGAAACAGTATTACAGTAGTCTAGTGTGAGGGGTTATGGCAGGGGAAACAGTGTAGCAGTAGTCTAGTGTGAGGGGTTATGTCAGGGGAAACAGTATTACAGTAGTCTAGTGTGAGGGGTTATGGCAGGGGAAACGGTGTTGCAGTATTCTAGTGTGAGGGGTTATGTCAGAGGAAACAGTATTACAGTAGTCTAGTGTGAGGGGTTATGACAGAGGAAACAGTATTACAGTAGTCTAGTGTGTTGGGTTATGTCAGTAGTCTAGTGTGAGGGGTTATGTCAGAGGAAACAGTATTACAGTAGTCTAGTGTGAGGGGTTATGGCAGGGGAAACAGTGTAGCAGTAGTCTAGTGTGAGGGGTTATGTCAGTAGTCTAGTGTGAGGGGTTATGTCAGTAGTCTAGTGTGAGGGGTTATGTCAGTAGTCTAGTGTGAGGGGTTATAGTAGGGGAAACAGTGTTGCAGTAGTCTAGTGTGAGGGGTTATGTCAGGGGAAACAGTATTACAGTAGTCTAGTGTGAGGGGTTATAGCAGGGGAAACGGTGTTGCAGTATTCTAGTGTGAGGGGTTATGGCAGTAGTCTAGTGTGAGGGGTTATGTCAGAGGAAACAGTATTACAGTAGTCTAGTGTGAGGGGTTATGTCAGAAGTCTAGTGTGAGGGGTTATGGCAGGGAAACAGTGTTGCAATAGTCTAGTGTGAGGGGTTATGGCAGGGGAAACAGTGCTGAAGTAGTCTAGTGTGAGGGGTTATAGTAGGGGAAACAGTGTTGCAGTAGTCTAGTGTGAGGGGTTATGGCAGGGGAAACAGTGCTGCAGTAGTCTAGTGTGAGGGGTTATGGCAGGGGAAACAGTGTTGCAGTAGTCTAGTGTGAGGGGTTATGGCAGGGGAAACATAGTTGCAGTAGTCTAGTGTGAGGGGTTTTGGCAGGGGAAACAGTGCTGCAGTAGTCTAGTGTGAGGGGTTATGGCAGGGGAAACAGTGTTGCAGTAGTCTAGTGTGAGGGGTTATGTCAGTAGTCTAGTGTGAGGGGTTATGGCAGGGGAAACAGTCTTGCAGTAGTCTAGTGTGAGGGGTTATGGCAGGGGAAACAGTGTTGCAGTAGTCTAGTGTGAGCGGTTATGTCAGTAGTCTAGTGTGAGGGGTTATGTCAGGGGAAACAGTGTAGCAGTAGTCTAGTGTGAGGGGTTATAGTAGGGGAAACAGTGTTGCAGTAGTCTAGTGTGAGAGGTTATGTCAGGGGAAACAGTGTTGCAGTAGTCTAGTGTGAGGGGTTATGTCAGGGGAAACGGTGTAGCAGTAGTCTAGTGTGAGGGGTTATAGTAGGGGAAACAGTATTACAGTAGTCTAGTGTGAAGGGTTATGTCAGGGGAAACAGTGTTGCAGTAGTCTAGTGTGAGGGGTTATGTCAGTAGTCTAGTGTGAGAGGTTATAGTAGGGGAAACAGTGTTACAGTAGTCTAGCGTGAGGGGTTATGACAGAGGAAACAGTATTACAGTAGTCTATTGTGTTGGGTTATGTCAGTAGTCTAGTGTGAGGGGTTATGTCAGAGGAAACAGTATTACAGTAGTCTAGTGTGAGGGGTTATGGCAGGGGAAACAGTGTAGCAGTAGTCTAGTGTGAGGGGTTATGTCAGTAGTCTAGTGTGAGGGGTTATGTCAGTAGTCTAGTGTGAGGGGTTATGTCAGTAGTCTAGTCTGAGGGGTTATGTCAGGGGAAACAGTGTAGCAGTAGTCTAGTGTGAGGGGTTATAGTAGGGGAAACAGTGTTGCAGTAGTCTAGTGTGAGGGGTTATGTCAGGGGAAACAGTATTACAGTAGTCTAGTGTGAGGGGTTATGGCAGGGGAAACGGTGTTGCAGTATTCTAGTGTGAGGGGTTATGTCAGAGGAAACAGTATTACAGTAGTCTAGTGTGAGGGGTTATGACAGAGGAAACAGTATTACAGTAGTCTAGTGTGTTGGGTTATGTCAGTAGTCTAGTGTGAGGGGTTATGTCAGAGGAAACAGTATTACAGTAGTCCAGTGTGAGGGGTTATGGCAGGGGAAACAGTGTAGCAGTAGTCTAGTGTGAGGGGTTATGTCAGTAGTCTAGTGTGAGGGGTTATGTCAGGGGAAACAGTGCTGCAGTAGTCTAGTGTGAGGGGTTATAGTAGGGGAAACAGTGTTGCAGTAGTCTAGTGTGAGGGGTTATGGCAGGGGAAACAGTGCTGCAGTAGTCTAGTGTGAGGGGTTATGGCAGGGGAAACAGTGTTGCAGTAGTCTAGTGTGAGGGGTTATGGCAGGGGAAACAGTGTTGCAGTAGTCTAGTGTGAGGGGTTATGGCAGGGGAAGCAGTGTAGCAGTAGTCTAGTGTGAGGGGTTATAGTAGGGGAAACAGTGTTGCAGTAGTCTAGTGTGAGGGGTTATGTCAGTAGTCTAGTGTGAGGGGTTATGGCAGGGGAAACAGTCTTGCAGTAGTCTAGTGTGAGGGGTTATGGCAGGGGAAACAGTGTTGCAGTAGTCTAGTGTGAGCGGTTATGTCAGTAGTCTAGTGTGAGGGGTTATGTCAGGGGAAACAGTGTAGCAGTAGTCTAGTGTGAGGGGTTATAGTAGGGGAAACAGTGTTGCAGTAGTCTAGTGTGAGGGGTTATGTCAGGGGAAACAGTGTTGCAGTAGTCTAGTGTGAGGGGTTATGTCAGGGGAAACGGTGTAGCAGTAGTCTAGTGTGAGGGGTTATAGTAGGGGAAACAGTATTACAGTAGTCTAGTGTGAAGGGTTATGTCAGGGGAAACAGTGTTGCAGTAGTCTAGTGTGAGGGGTTATGTCAGTAGTCTAGTGTGAGAGGTTATAGTAGGGGAAACAGTGTTACAGTAGTCTAGCGTGAGGGGTTATGACAGAGGAAACAGTATTACAGTAGTCTATTGTGTTGGGTTATGTCAGTAGTCTAGTGTGAGGGGTTATGTCAGAGGAAACAGTATTACAGTAGTCTAGTGTGAGGGGTTATGGCAGGGGAAACAGTGTAGCAGTAGTCTAGTGTGAGGGGTTATGTCAGTAGTCTAGTGTGAGGGGTTATGTCAGTAGTCTAGTGTGAGGGGTTATGTCAGTAGTCTAGTGTGAGGGGTTATGTCAGGGGAAACAGTGTAGCAGTAGTCTAGTGTGAGGGGTTATAGTAGGGGAAACAGTGTTGCAGTAGTCTAGTGTGAGGGGTTATGTCAGGGGAAACAGTATTACAGTAGTCTAGTGTGAGGGGTTATGGCAGGGGAAACGGTGTTGCAGTATTCTAGTGTGAGGGGTTATGTCAGAGGAAACAGTATTACAGTAGTCTAGTGTGAGGGGTTATGACAGAGGAAACAGTATTACAGTAGTCTAGTGTGTTGGGTTATGTCAGTAGTCTAGTGTGAGGGGTTATGGCAGGGGAAACAGTGTAGCAGTAGTCTAGTGTGAGGGGTTATGTCAGTAGTCTAGTGTGAGGGGTTATGTCAGGGGAAACAGTGCTGCAGTAGTCTAGTGTGAGGGGTTATAGTAGGGGAAACAGTGTTGCAGTAGTCTAGTGTGAGGGGTTATGGCAGGGGAAACAGTGCTGCAGTAGTCTAGTGTGAGGGGTTATGTCAGTAGTCTAGTGTGAGGGGTTATGTCAGGGGAAACAGTGCTGCAGTAGTCTAGTGTGAGGGGTTATAGTAGGGGAAACAGTGTTGCAGTAGTCTAGTGTGAGGGGTTATGGCAGGGGAAACAGTGCTGCAGTAGTCTAGTGTGAGGGGTTATGGCAGGGGAAACGGTGTTGCAGTATTCTAGTGTGAGGGGTTATGTCAGAGGAAACAGTATTACAGTAGTCTAGTGTGAGGGGTTATGACAGAGGAAACAGTATTACAGTAGTCTAGTGTGTTGGGTTATGTCAGTAGTCTAGTGTGAGGGGTTATGTCAGAGGAAACAGTATTACAGTAGTCCAGTGTGAGGGGTTATGGCAGGGGAAACAGTGTAGCAGTAGTCTAGTGTGAGGGGTTATGTCAGTAGTCTAGTGTGAGGGGTTATGTCAGGGGAAACAGTGCTGCAGTAGTCTAGTGTGAGGGGTTATAGTAGGGGAAACAGTGTTGCAGTAGTCTAGTGTGAGGGGTTATGGCAGGGGAAACAGTGCTGCAGTAGTCTAGTGTGAGGGGTTATGGCAGGGGAAACAGTGTTGCAGTAGTCTAGTGTGAGGGGTTATGTCAGTAGTCTCGTGTGAGGGGTTATGGCAGGGGAAACAGTGTTGCAGTAGTCTAGTGTGAGGGGTTATGGCAGGGGAAGCAGTGTAGCAGTAGTCTAGTGTGAGGGGTTATAGTAGGGGAAACAGTGTTGCAGTAGTCTAGTGTGAGGGGTTATGTCAGTAGTCTAGTGTGAGGGGTTATGGCAGGGGAAACAGTGCTTGCAGTAGTCTAGTGTGAGGGGTTATGGTCAGGGGAAACAGTGTAGCAGTAGTCTAGTGTGAGGGGTTATAGTAGGGGAAACAGTGTTGCAGTAGTCTAGTGTGAGGGGTTATGTCAGGGGAAACAGTGTTGCAGTAGTCTAGTGTGAGGGGTTATGTCAGGGGAAACGGTGTAGCAGTAGTCTAGTGTGAGGGGTTATAGTAGGGGAAACAGTATTACAGTAGTCTAGTGTGAAGGGTTATGTCAGGGGAAACAGTGTTGCAGTAGTCTAGTGTGAGGGGTTATGTCAGTAGTCTAGTGTGAGAGGTTATAGTAGGGGAAACAGTGTTACAGTAGTCTAGCGTGAGGGGTTATGACAGAGGAAACAGTATTACAGTAGTCTATTGTGTTGGGTTATGTCAGTAGTCTAGTGTGAGGGGTTATGTCAGAGGAAACAGTATTACAGTAGTCTAGTGTGAGGGGTTATGGCAGGGGAAACAGTGTAGCAGTAGTCTAGTGTGAGGGGTTATGTCAGTAGTCTAGTGTGAGGGGTTATGTCAGTAGTCTAGTGTGAGGGGTTATGTCAGTAGTCTAGTGTGAGGGGTTATGTCAGGGGAAACAGTGTAGCAGTAGTCTAGTGTGAGGGGTTATAGTAGGGGAAACAGTGTTGCAGTAGTCTAGTGTGAGGGGTTATGTCAGGGGAAACAGTATTACAGTAGTCTAGTGTGAGGGGTTATGGCAGGGGAAACGGTGTTGCAGTATTCTAGTGTGAGGGGTTATGTCAGAGGAAACAGTATTACAGTAGTCTAGTGTGAGGGGTTATGACAGAGGAAACAGTATTACAGTAGTCTAGTGTGTTGGGTTATGTCAGTAGTCTAGTGTGAGGGGTTATGTCAGAGGAAACAGTATTACAGTAGTCCAGTGTGAGGGGTTATGGCAGGGGAAACAGTGTAGCAGTAGTCTAGTGTGAGGGGTTATGTCAGTAGTCTAGTGTGAGGGGTTATGTCAGGGGAAACAGTGCTGCAGTAGTCTAGTGTGAGGGGTTATAGTAGGGGAAACAGTGTTGCAGTAGTCTAGTGTGAGGGGTTATGGCAGGGGAAACAGTGCTGCAGTAGTCTAGTGTGAGGGGTTATGGCAGGGGAAACAGTGTTGCAGTAGTCTAGTGTGAGGGGTTATGGCAGGGGAAACAGTTTTGCAGTAGTCTAGTGTGAGGGGTTATGGCAGAGGAAACAGTATTACAGTAGTCTAGTGTGAGGGGTTATGTCAGTAGTCTAGTGTGAGGGGTTATGGCAGGGGAAACAGTCTTGCAGTAGTCTAGTGTGAGGGGTTATGGCAGGGGAAACAGTGTTGCAGTAGTCTAGTGTGAGCGGTTATGTCAGTAGTCTAGTGTGAGGGGTTATGTCAGGGGAAACAGTGTAGCAGTAGTCTAGTGTGAGGGGTTATAGTAGGGGAAACAGTGTTGCAGTAGTCTAGTGTGAGGGGTTATGTCAGGGGAAACAGTGTTGCAGTAGTCTAGTGTGAGGTGTTATGTCAGGGGAAACGGTGTAGCAGTAGTCTAGTGTGAGGGGTTATAGTAGGGGAAACAGTATTACAGTAGTCTAGTGTGAAGGGTTATGTCAGGGGAAACAGTGTTGCAGTAGTCTAGTGTGAGGGGTTATGTCAGTAGTCTAGTGTGAGAGGTTATAGTAGGGGAAACAGTGTTACAGTAGTCTAGCGTGAGGGGTTATGACAGAGGAAACAGTATTACAGTAGTCTATTGTGTTGGGTTATGTCAGTAGTCTAGTGTGAGGGGTTATGTCAGAGGAAACAGTATTACAGTAGTCTAGTGTGAGGGGTTATGGCAGGGGAAACAGTGTAGCAGTAGTCTAGTGTGAGGGGTTATGTCAGTAGTCTAGTGTGAGGGGTTATGTCAGTAGTCTAGTGTGAGGGGTTATGTCAGTAGTCTAGTGTGAGGGGTTATGTCAGGGGAAACAGTGTAGCAGTAGTCTAGTGTGAGGGGTTATAGTAGGGGAAACAGTGTTGCAGTAGTCTAGTGTGAGGGGTTATGTCAGGGGAAACAGTATTACAGTAGTCTAGTGTGAGGGGTTATGGCAGGGGAAATGGTGTTGCAGTATTCTAGTGTGAGGGGTTATGTCAGAGGAAACAGTATTACAGTAGTCTAGTGTGAGGGGTTATGACAGAGGAAACAGTATTACAGTAGTCTAGTGTGTTGGGTTATGTCAGTAGTCTAGTGTGAGGGGTTATGTCAGAGGAAACAGTATTACAGTAGTCCAGTGTGAGGGGTTATGGCAGGGGAAACAGTGTAGCAGTAGTCTAGTGTGAGGGGTTATGTCAGTAGTCTAGTGTGAGGGGTTATGTCAGGGGAAACAGTGCTGCAGTAGTCTAGTGTGAGGGGTTATAGTAGGGGAAACAGTGTTGCAGTAGTCTAGTGTGAGGGGTTATGGCAGGGGAAACAGTGCTGCAGTAGTCTAGTGTGAGGGGTTATGGCAGGGGAAACAGTGTTGCAGTAGTCTAGTGTGAGGGGTTATGGCAGGGGAAACAGTTTTGCAGTAGTCTAGTGTGAGGGGTTATGGCAGGGGAAACAGTGCTGCAGTAGTCTAGTGTGAGGGGTTATGGCAGGGGAAACAGTGTTGCAGTAGTCTAGTGTGAGGGGTTATGGCAGGGGAAACAGTGTTGCAGTAGTCTAGTGTGAGGGGTTATGTCAGTAGTCTCGTGTGAGGGGTTATGGCAGGGGAAACAGTCTTGCAGTAGTCTATTGTGAGGGGTTATGGCAGGGGAAACAGTGTTGCAGTAGTCTAATGTGAGGGGTTATGTCAGGGGAAACAGTGTAGCAGTAGTCTAGTGTGAGGGGTTATAGTAGGGGAAACAGTGTTGCAGTAGTCTAGTGTGAGGGGTTATGTCAGGGGAAACAGTGTTGCAGTAGTCTAGCGTGAGGGGTTATGTCAGGGGAAACGGTGTAGCAGTAGTCTAGTGTGAGGGGTTATAGTAGGGGAAACAGTATTACAGTAGTCTAGTGTGAAGGGTTATGTCAGGGGAAACAGTGTTGCAGTAGTCTAGTGTGAGGGGTTATGTCAGTAGTCAAGTGTGAGAGGTTATAGTAGGGGAAACAGTGTTACAGTAGTCTAGTGTGAGGGGTTATGACAGAGGAAACAGTATTACAGTAGTCTAGTGTGTTGGGTTATGTCAGTAGTCTAGTGTGAGGGGTTATGTTAGGGGAAACAGTGTTGCAGTAGTCTAGTGTGAGGGGTTATGTTAGGGGAAACAGTGTTGCAGTAGTCTAGTGTGAGGGGTTATGGCAGGGGAAACAGAGTTGCAGTAGTCTAGTGTGAGGGGTTATGGCAGGGGAAACAGTGCTGCAGTAGTCTAGTGTGAGGGGTTATGGCAGGGGAAACAGTGTTGCAGTAGTCTAGTGTGAGGGGTTATGTCAGTAGTCTAGTGTGAGGGGTTATGGCAGGGGAAACAGTCTTGCAGTAGTCTAGTGTGAGGGGTTATGGCAGGGGAAACAGTGTTGCAGTAGTCTAGTGTGAGCGGTTATGTCAGTAGTCTAGTGTGAGGGGTTATGTCAGGGGAAACAGTGTAGCAGTAGTCTAGTGTGAGGGGTTATAGTAGGGGAAACAGTGTTGCAGTAGTCTAGTGTGAGGGGTTATGTCAGGGGAAACAGTGTTGCAGTAGTCTAGTGTGAGGGGTTATGTCAGGGGAAACGGTGTAGCAGTGGTCTAGTGTGAGGGGTTATAGTAGGGGAAACAGTATTACAGTAGTCTAGTGTGAAGGGTTATGTCAGGGGAAACAGTGTTGCAGTAGTCTAGTGTGAGGGGTTATGTCAGTAGTCTAGTGTGAGAGGTTATAGTAGGGGAAACAGTGTTACAGTAGTCTAGTGTGAGGGGTTATGACAGAGGAAACAGTATTACAGTAGTCTAGTGTGTTGGGTTATGTCAGTAGTCTAGTGTGAGGGGTTATGTCAGAGGAAACAGTATTACAGTAGTCTAGTGTGAGGGGTTATGGCAGGGGAAACAGTGTAGCAGTAGTCTAGTGTGAGGGGTTATGTCAGTAGTCTAGTGTGAGGGGTTATGTCAGTAGTCTAGTGTGAGGGGTTATGTCAGTAGTCTAGTGTGAGGGGTTATGTCAGGGGAAACAGTGTAGCAGTAGTCTAGTGTGAGGGGTTATAGTAGGGGAAACAGTGTTGCAGTAGTCTAGTGTGAGGGGTTATGTCAGGGGAAACAGTATTACAGTAGTCTAGTGTGAGGGGTTATGGCAGGGGAAACGGTGTTGCAGTATTCTAGTGTGAGGGGTTATGTCAGAGGAAACAGTATTACAGTAGTCTAGTGTGAGGGGTTATGACAGAGGAAACAGTATTACAGTAGTCTAGTGTGTTGGGTTATGTCAGTAGTCTAGTGTGAGGGGTTATGTCAGAGGAAACAGTATTACAGTAGTCCAGTGTGAGGGGTTATGGCAGGGGAAACAGTGTAGCAGTAGTCTAGTGTGAGGGGTTATGTCAGTAGTCTAGTGTGAGGGGTTATGTCGAGGGGGGGGGAGCAGGGACAGTGCTGCAGTAGTCTAGTGTGAGGGGTTATAGTAGGGGAAACAGTGTTGCAGTAGTCTAGTGTGAGGGGTTATGGCAGGGGAAACAGTGCTGCAGTAGTCTAGTGTGAGGGGTTATGGCAGGGGAAACAGTGTTGCAGTAGTCTAGTGTGAGGGGTTATGGCAGGGGAAACAGTTTTGCAGTAGTCTAGTGTGAGGGGTTATGGCAGGGGAAACAGTGCTGCAGTAGTCTAGTGTGAGGGGTTATGGCAGGGGAAACAGTGTTGCAGTAGTCTAGTGTGAGGGGTTATGGCAGGGGAAACAGTGTTGCAGTAGTCTAGTGTGAGGGGTTATGTCAGTAGTCTCGTGTGAGGGGTTATGGCAGGGGAAACAGTCTTGCAGTAGTCTATTGTGAGGGGTTATGGCAGGGGAAACAGTGTTGCAGTAGTCTAATGTGAGGGGTTATGTCAGGGGAAACAGTGTAGCAGTAGTCTAGTGTGAGGGGTTATAGTAGGGGAAACAGTGTTGCAGTAGTCTAGTGTGAGGGGTTATGTCAGGGGAAACAGTGTTGCAGTAGTCTAGCGTGAGGGGTTATGTCAGGGGAAACGGTGTAGCAGTAGTCTAGTGTGAGGGGTTATAGTAGGGGAAACAGTATTACAGTAGTCTAGTGTGAAGGGTTATGTCAGGGGAAACAGTGATGCAGTAGTCTAGTGTGAGGGGTTATGTCAGTAGTCAAGTGTGAGAGGTTATAGTAGGGGAAACAGTATTACAGTAGTCTAGTGTGAGGGGTTATGACAGAGGAAACAGTATTACAGTAGTCTAGTGTGAGGGGTTATGGCAGGGGAAACAGTGTAGCAGTAGTCTAGTGTGAGGGGTTATGTCAGTAGTCTAGTGTGAGGGGTTATGTCAGAGGAAACAGTATTACAGTAGTCTAGTGTGTTGGGTTATGTCAGTAGTCTAGTGTGAGGGGTTATGTCAGAGGAAACAGTATTACAGTAGTCTAGTGTGAGGGGTTATGGCAGGGGAAACAGTGTAGCAGTAGTCTAGTGTGAGGGGTTATGTCAGTAGTATAGTGTGAGGGGTTATGTCAGTAGTCTAGTGTGAGGGGTTATGTCAGTAGTCTAGTGTGAGGGGTTATAGTAGGGGAAACAGTGTTGCAGTAGTCTAGTGTGAGGGGTTATGGCAGGGGAAACGGTGTTGCAGTATTCTAGTGTGAGGGGTTATGGCAGTAGTCTAGTGTGAGGGGTTATGTCAGAGGAAACAGTATTACAGTAGTCTAGTGTGAGGGGTTATGTCAGAAGTCTAGTGTGAGGGGTTATGGCAGGGAAACAGTGTTGCAATAGTCTAGTGTGAGGGGTTATGGCAGGGGAAACAGTGTTGCAGTAGTCTAGTGTGAGGGGTTATGGCAGGGGAAACAGTGTCGCAGTAGTCTAGTGTGAGGGATTATGTCAGTAGTCTAGTGTGAGGGGTTATGTCAGTAGTCTAGTGTGAGGGGTTATGGCAGGGGAAACAGTGTTGCAGTAGTCTAGTGTGAGGGGTTATGGCAGGGGAAGCAGTGTAGCAGTAGTCTAGTGTGAGGGGTTATAGTAGGGGAAACAGTGTTGCAGTAGTCTAGTGTGAGGGTTTATGTCAGGGGAAACAGTGTTACAGTAGTCTAGTGTGAGGGGTTATGTCAGGGGAAATGGTGTAGCAGTAGTCTAGTGTGAGGGGTTATGGCAGGGGAAACAGTATTACAGTAGTCTAGTGTGAGGGGTTATAGTAGGGGAAACAGTGTTACAGTAGTCTAGTGTGAAGGGTTATGTCAGGGGAAACAGTGTTACAGTAGTCTAGTGTGAGGGGTTATGTCAGTAGTCTAGTGTGAGGGGTTATGTCAGAGGAAACAGTATTACAGTAGTCTAGTGTGAGGGGTTATGGCAGGGGAAACAGTGTGGCAGTAGTCTAGTGTGAGGGGTTATGTCAGTAGTCTAGTGTGAGGGGTTATGTCAGAGGAAACAGTGTTACAGTAGTCTAGTGTGAGGGGTTATGTCAGAGGAAACAGTATTACAGTAGTCTAGTGTGAGGGGTTATGTCAGTAGTCTAGTGTGAGGGGTTATGGCAGGGAAACAGTGTTGCAGTAGTCTAGTGTGAGGGGTTATGGCAGGGGAAACAGTGGGCAGTGTAGGGGGGGGCAGTAGTCTAGTGTGAGGGGTTATGGCAGGGGAAACGGTGTTGCAGTATTCTAGTGTGAGGGGTTATGTCAGAGGAAACAGTATTACAGTAGTCTAGTGTGAGGGGTTATGACAGAGGAAACAGTATTACAGTAGTCTAGTGTGTTGGGTTATGTCAGTAGTCTAGTGTGAGGGGTTATGTCAGAGGAAACAGTATTACAGTAGTCCAGTGTGAGGGGTTATGGCAGGGGAAACAGTGTAGCAGTAGTCTAGTGTGAGGGGTTATGTCAGTAGTCTAGTGTGAGGGGTTATGTCAGGGGAAACAGTGCTGCAGTAGTCTAGTGTGAGGGGTTATAGTAGGGGAAACAGTGTTGCAGTAGTCTAGTGTGAGGGGTTATGGCAGGGGAAACAGTGCTGCAGTAGTCTAGTGTGAGGGGTTATGGCAGGGGAAACAGTGTTGCAGTAGTCTAGTGTGAGGGGTTATGGCAGGGGAAACAGTTTTGCAGTAGTCTAGTGTGAGGGGTTATGGCAGGGGAAACAGTGCTGCAGTAGTCTAGTGTGAGGGGTTATGGCAGGGGAAACAGTGTTGCAGTAGTCTAGTGTGAGGGGTTATGGCAGGGGAAACAGTGTTGCAGTAGTCTAGTGTGAGGGGTTATGTCAGTAGTCTCGTGTGAGGGGTTATGGCAGGGGAAACAGTCTTGCAGTAGTCTATTGTGAGGGGTTATGGCAGGGGAAACAGTGTTGCAGTAGTCTAGTGTGAAGGGTTATGTCAGGGGAAACAGTGTAGCAGTAGTCTAGTGTGAGGGGTTATAGTAGGGGAAACAGTGTTGCAGTAGTCTAGTGTGAGGGGTTATGTCAGGGGAAACAGTGTTGCAGTAGTCTAGTGTGAGGGGTTATGGCAGGGGAAACAGTGTAGCAGTAGTCTAGTGTGAGGGGTTATGTCAGTAGTCTAGTGTGAGGGGTTATGTCAGAGGAAACAGTATTACAGTAGTCTAGTGTGTTGGGTTATGTCAGTAGTCTAGTGTGAGGGGTTATGTCAGAGGAAACAGTATTACAGTAGTCTAGTGTGAGGGGTTATGGCAGGGGAAACAGTGTAGCAGTAGTCTAGTGTGAGGGGTTATGTCAGTAGTCTAGTGTGAGGGGTTATGTCAGTAGTCTAGTGTGAGGGGTTATGTCAGTAGTCTAGTGTGAGGGGTTATAGTAGGGGAAACAGTGTTGCAGTAGTCTAGTGTGAGGGGTTATGTCAGGGGAAACAGTGTTGCAGTAGTCTAGTGTGAGGGGTTATGTCAGAGGAAACAGTGTTACAGTAGTCTAGTGTGAGGGGTTATGTAAGAGGAAACAGTATTACAGTAGTCTAGTGTGAGGGGTTATGTCAGAAGTCTAGTGTGAGGGGTTATGGCAGGGAAACAGTGTTGCAGTAGTCTAGTGTGAGGGGTTATGGCAGGGGAAACAGTGATGCAGTAGTCTAGTGTGAGGGGTTATGGCAGGGGAAACAGTCCCGCAGTAGTCTAGTGTGAGGGGTTATGTCAGTAGTCTAGTGTGAGGGGTTATGTCAGTAGTCTAGTGTGAGGGGTTATGGCAGGGGAAACAGTCTTGCAGTAGTCTAGTGTGAGGGGTTATGGCAGGGGAAACAGTGTAGCAGTAGTCTAGTGTGAGGGGTTATAGTAGGGGAAACAGTGTTGCAGTAGTCTAGTGTGAGGGTTTATGTCAGGGGAAACAGTGTTACAGTAGTCTAGTGTGAGGGGTTATGTCAGGGGAAATGGTGTAGCAGTAGTCTAGTGTGAGGGGTTATGGCAGGGGAAACAGTATTACAGTAGTCTAGTGTGAGGGGTTATAGTAGGGGAAACAGTGTTACAGTAGTCTAGTGCGAAGGGTTATGTCAGGGGAAACAGTATTACAGTAGTCTAGTGTGAGGGGTTATGTCAGTAGTCTAGTGTGAGGGGTTATGTCAGAGGAAACAGTATTACAGTAGTCTAGTGTGAGGGGTTATGGCAGGGGAAACAGTGTGGCAGTAGTCTAGTGTGAGGGGTTATGTCAGTAGTCTAGTGTGAGGGGTTATGTCAGAGGAAACAGTGTTACAGTAGTCTAGTGTGAGGGGTTATGTCAGAGGAAACAGTATTACAGTAGTCTAGTGTGAGGGGTTATGTCAGTAGTCTAGTGTGAGGGGTTATGGCAGGGAAACAGTGTTGCAGTAGTCTAGTGTGAGGGTTTATGGCAGGGGAAACAGTGTTGCAGTAGTCTAGTGTGAGGGGTTATGGCAGGGGAAACAGTGTTGCAGTAGTCTAGTGTGAGGGGTTATGTCAGTAGTCTAGTGTGAGGGGTTATGTCAGGGGAAACAGTGATGCAGTAGTCTAGTGTGAGGGGTTATAGTAGGGGAAACAGTGTTGCAGTAGTCTAGTGTGAGGGGTTATGGCAGGGGAAACAGTGCTGCAGTAGTCTAGTGTGAGGGGTTATGGCAGGGGAAACAGTGTTGCAGTAGTCTAGTGTGAGGGGTTATGGCAGGGTAAACAGTGTTGCAGTAGTCTAGTGTGAGGGGTTATGGCAGGGGAAACAGTGATGCAGTAGTCTAGTGTGAGGGGTTATGGCAGGGGAAACAGTGGTGCAGTAGTCTAGTGTGAGGGGTTATGGCAGGGGAAACAGTCCCGCAGTAGTCTAGTGTGAGGGGTTATGTCAGTAGTCTAGTGTGAGGGGTTATGGCAGGGGAAACAGTCTTGCATTAGTCTAGTGTGAGGGGTTATGGCAGGGGAAACAGTGTTGCAGTAGTCTAGTGTGAGGGGTTATGTCAGTAGTCTAGTGTGAGGGGTTATGTCAGGGGAAACAGTGTAGCAGTAGTCTAGTGTGAGGGGTTATAGTAGGGGAAACAGTGTTGCAGTAGTCTAGTGTGAGGGGTTATGTCAGGGGAAACAGTGTTGCAGTAGTCTAGCGTGAGGGGTTATGTCAGGGGAAACGGTGTAGCAGTAGTCTAGTGTGAGGGGTTATAGTAGGGGAAACAGTATTACAGTAATCTAGTGTGAAGGGTTATGTCAGGGGAAACAGTGTTGCAGTAGTCTAGTGTGAGGGGTTATGTCAGTAGTCTAGTGTGAGAGGTTATAGTAGGGGAAACAGTGTTGCAGTAGTCTAGTGTGAGGGGTTATGTCAGTAGTCTAGTGTGAGAGGTTATAGTAGGGGAAACAGTGTTACTGTAGTCTAGTGTGAGGGGTTATGACAGAGGAAACAGTATTACAGTAGTCTAGTGTGAGGGGTTATGGCAGGGGAAACAGTGTAGCAGTAGTCTAGTGTGAGGGGTTATGTCAGTAGTCTAGTGTGAGGGGTTATGTCAGTAGTCTAGTGTGAGGGGTTATGTCAGTAGTCTAGTGTGAGGGGTTATGTCAGGGGAAACAGTGTAGCAGTAGTCTAGTGTGAGGGGTTATAGTAGGGGAAACAGTATTACAGTAGTCTAGAGTGAGGGGTTATGTCAGGGGAAACAGTATTACAGTAGTCTAGTGTGAGGGGTTATGGCAGGGGAAACGGTGTTGCAGTATTCTAGTGTGAGGGGTTATGGCAGTAGTCTAGTGTGAGGGGTTATGTCAGAGGAAACAGTGTTACAGTAGTCTAGTGTGAGGGGTTATGTCAGAGGAAACAGTATTACAGTAGTCTAGTGTGAGGGGTTATGTCAGTAGTCTAGTGTGAGGGGTTATGGCAGGGAAACAGTGTTGCAGTAGTCTAGTGTGAGGGGTTATGGCAGGGAAACAGTGTTGCAGTAGTCTAGTGTGAGGGGTTATGGCAGGGGAAACAGTGTTGCAGTAGTCTAGTGTGAGGGGTTATGGCAGGGGAAACAGTGTTGCAGTAGTCTAGTGTGAGGGGTTATGTCAGTAGTCTAGTGTGAGGGGTTATGTCAGGGGAAACAGTGTAGCAGTAGTCTAGTGTGAGGGGTTATAGTAGGGGAAACAGTGTTGCAGTAGTCTAGTGTGAGGGGTTATGGCAGGGGAAACAGTGCTGCAGTAGTCTAGTGTGAGGGGTTATGGCAGGGGAAACAGTGTTGCAGTAGTCTAGTGTGAGGGGTTATGGCAGGGGAAACAGTCTTGCAGTAGTCTAGTGTGAGGGGTTATGGCAGGGGAAACAGTATAGCAGTAGTCTAGTGTGAGGGGTTATAGTAGGGGAAACAGTGTTGCAGTAGTCTAGTGTGAGGGGTTATGTCAGGGGAAACAGTGTAGCAGTAGTCTAGTGTGAGGGGTTATGTCAGGGGAAATGGTGTAGCAGTAGTCTAGTGTGAGGGGTTATGGCAGGGGAAACAGTATTACAGTAGTCTAGTGTGAGGGGTTATAGTAGGGGAAACAGTGTTACAGTATTCTAGTGTGAAGGGTTATGTCAGGGGAAACAGTGTTACAGTAGTCTAGTGTGAGGGGTTATGTCAGTAGTCTAGTGTGAGGGGTTATGTCAGAGGAAACAGTATTACAGTAGTCTAGTGTGAGGGGTTATGGCAGGGGAAACAGTGTTGCAGTAGTCTAGTGTGAGGGGTTATGTCAGTAGTCTAGTGTGAGGGGTTATGTCAGTAGTCTAGTGTGAGGGGTTATGTCAGTAGTCTAGTGTGAGGGGTTATGTCAGGGAAACAGTGTTGCAGTAGTCTAGTATGAGGGGTTATGTCAGTAATCTAGTGTGAGGGGTTATGTCAGGGAAACAGTGTTGCAGTAGTCTAGTATGAGGGGTTATGTCAGAGGAAACGATGTTGCAGTATTCTAGTGTGTGGTGCGGGAATAATGACAACTTTACAGCAGTCTGTGTTCATGTCTGCTGTAAACGTTTGAAAACAGGAAATGCTTCCTCTCCTTTTCTCCTCTGATGATTTACAAGGATGAAATAATGAGGGGGTGACAGTCCTCCTCATCTGGGAAACTGGAATGTTAGAGCATTGTGTGTGTGTGTGTGTGTGTGTGTGTGTGTGTGTGTGTGTGTGTTTGTGAAAGCCCAGCCCATCTGAAGGTGGGTCTGATACCTTCCTGTATACTTGGATACACACACGAATGCACCCGTATGCACACACACACTCACATACAACATAAACACACGCATCAACACACACACATCAGTGCTCAAAGGAATCTCACAGGCAAACACCAGAAAGCAGGTGGGTAGGGGTTTCACATGGGTCTAATCTATTAATCATACAGACAGTTAGTTATCTACCATGATGTACTCCTTCTCAGGAGAGAGGCTCGGAAACTCCTCATAGACCCCATAGACAGACCATGGGCGGTATACCATATACCCATGGGCGGTATACCATATACCCATGGGCGGTATACCCATGGGCGGTATACCATATATACTGTATACCGGGGTATTTGGAAATAGCCACGGGATGGTTTTTCAATCCTGTCAATACTATTTTAGGTTTTTTTTTATACTTTTGAATATTTGTAGCTACTTGTAAAAACATGCAGTCAATTTGCACAATAAATTAGGAGATAAAGAAAGTTGCGTTCTTCATTTCACCTGACAGATAATTGTTCATTATGAAGCTTGCCAGTAGTCCCCAGTCACGTGGTGTCTGTTTACAAGTGCACAATGACAAGAGACAAGAGACCGGAGCCTTGTGAGTCAATCAGTGTTGTGCAGCACGGGACAGCTGATGTAGTTAAAGTATGGAATTCACGAATAAATGTTTGCCTGCTAGATATCTTATAACTATTAAGTTAAATGTCTAAAATGTGCTAAATGCTCTGCAGTTGTGCATTTGGTTTACTAATTTAGTAGCTACTATATCTAGCTAGGTGTTAGCTTCTTCCAAAATCAAGCTTTGCTTAGTAACAGCAGATAATTCCCTCCTGGATCAAGATCTTTGCTGTCTAATATTTGTTTTGTGCTTGTAAAAAACTGTGAGTAGCATTTTTCAGTTACTTGTATAACTTTATGAGCTGGGACGTCTGTCCTGCAAATAGTTTAAGTCAGAGACAGTATAAAATGTTCGCAATGTGCATGTTAGCATTTAGTTAGCATTCTCTGTGGGATTTTACATGTTCTTGTTAGCATTGCTAACCTCCGGATTACAGAGGCTCAGGGGGGTTTGAAAATAGTGGCCCTTGTGTTCAATGCCATTATTACCGAATATCCCGGAATGGTACAAGGTCTGTGTGAAGGTATGACAGTCTGGATTCCGCCCAAGCCGAACGGATGGACAGACAGACAGTGGCTGCATACTCTACCTTTTTACACTTACACAAATACACACACAGACTTACAACTCAATCCTCTCTCTGTGTGTCTCAGTGACGACCCAGCGGGGGTGTCAGAGACAAGGGGTCCGGGCTTGTCAGTCTGTCTGCTAGAGGGATTGACACCTCCTCAAGTGTAATGATATGATGATGTGTGTTTGTGTGTGTGTGTGTGTGTGTGTGTGTGTGTGTGTGTGTGTGTGTGTGTGTGTGTGTGTGTGTGTGTGTGTGTGTGTGTGTGTGTGTGTGTGTGTGTGTGTGTGTGTGTGTGTGTGTGTGTGTGTGTGTGTGTGTGTGTGTGTGTGTGCGTGCATATAGCGTGTGTGCCGTATAGTGTGTGCATGCTTGTGTGTATGTGTGTGCATGCATATAGCGTGACTAAAATGTAATGTAAATGTTGTATACTGTAGTGTCTGCATGATTCTGTGTGTGTGCCTATGTCTGTGCCTATGTGTGTGTGTGTGTGTGTGTGTGTGTGTGTGTGTGTGTGTGTGTGTGTGTGTGTGTGTGTGTGTGTGTGTGTGTGTGTGTGTGTGTGTGTGTGTGTGTGTGTCCTCTTTGATGAGCTGATGATAACTCATCTCAGTCCCCGTTTGTGTGCTGCAACCTCGCAGTCTGACTGGTGGCCAGGGGGCCTAAATCATGCAGCCTGGGCTCTACATAGCTCCACAGTTTCCACAGATTCCTCTCATTTCTCCCCATGTGTTTCCCCCAGCTCAGCCTCCCCTCCCTCCTCCGGCCTTCCCTCCATAGCTAATTGCTAACAGTGCCAAGCGCTGATCCTGATGAAGGCAGCATATTGGTTCCATCTGAACATTCTGAACACAGGGACCAGAAAAAAAGACCAGGGAAAGCCAAAGCCTTGAGGGCCCGAGGCAGAGGAATGCCAGAGAGCCAGAGTGGATCACTCACATACAGACGGACGGACTGACACAAGGATAGGCATACAGACAGAGCAGACAGACAGAGCAGACTCACAGACAGAGAAAGACAGACAGGAAGGCTGTGAGGCGAAGGAACAGGTGGCTATAACAGAGTTAAAGCATGGATATGAAGAGGGGACTGTGAAGGGAGGAGGGAGATGTGGAGCGATATTGTGGCAACAGTCATGTGGGTGACTGATGAGTGGTACATTATTTGTGAAATAATCTTTGTCATTTCTTCCTGTTGAATCACCAGAAAAAGACCTAACTCATCACCTGAACACAGCACATTATGAGTGACCAACACAGAGTAGAGACCAGCGATAGGTGAGAAGGACCAAAAGAGGGAGAAAAGGGGTGGTGGTAGAGAGAAAGAGAGGGAGAAAGAGAGAAAGAGAGAGAGAGGCAGAGAGCGAGAGAGGCAGAGAGAGGCAGAGAGAGAGGCAGAGAGAGAGGCAGAGAGAGACAGAGAGAGACAGAGAGAGAGAGGCAGAGAGGCAGAGAGAGGCAGAGCGAGAGAGAGAGACACAGAGAGAGAGACACAGAGAGAGAGAGACAGAGACACAGAGAGAGAGAGAGACAGAGAGAGAGAGACACAGAGAGAGAGACACAGAGAGAGAGAGAGAGAGAGGGGCCAGGGGGTCAAGAGCAAACATCCGCAGATCAGCTTTCCTAAACCCAACAGGGAGACAATTCACTGACAGGAACATCCTGCCTCTTTCTCTCCTCTCCTTTCCAGTCTCCTCTCAGCCCAGACAGAGGGTAGGTGGGGGTAGGAGGTGGGTCGAGTGGAGGTGGTGGGGTGGTTATCTGTGTGTGTGGAAGTGCGTGTGCAAGTGCGTGTGAAGCAGTAGGACACGTCCAGCAGCTGCATTCCCCCCTCCTCTGTACATCTCTCTCTCTCTCTCTATCCCAGACTGTTTACTGAATGGAGACACACAGCTGGTTTGTGTATCAGAGGAGAGAACAGAGGAGATGAGAAGAGAAAGAGATAAGATGAGAAAGAGCGAAGGACACAAGTCCAGCTGGAGAAGTGAAGTTTTGGGAACGGACTGTTATGTTCAGGTACTTGTGTTGGGAACACTTCTCATAAAAACACAATGCACTTTTCCCTGGATGCATTCCAAATCTAGGCTAACTCACATACCATACTGAGGACTGACAACACAGGAGGCTGTTGAGGGGAGGACGGCTCATAATAATGACTGGAACGGAGCGAATGGAAACCATGTGTTTCATGTATTTGATAACTGTCACGGCTGTTCGAAGGAGCGGACCAAAATGCAGCGTGTTCGATCTTCCACATATTTATTAAACGTGAAACTGAATGCAATACACTTACTAGGACCGCCAACCGCTGCTGGAGGATCTGGGCTGCAGGCCGCCTCTTAAGGCTCTGGGCTGCAGACCGCCGCCGAAGGCTCCTGACTGCAGACCGCCGCCGAAGGCTCCTGGCTGCAGACCGCCGCCGAAGGCTCTTGGCTGCAGACCGCCGCCGAAGGCTCTGGGCTGCAGACCGCCGCCGAATGCTCTGGGCTGCAGACCGCCGCCGAAGGCTCTGGGCTGCGAGGCGTCACTGGAGACCCCGGACTGGGAAGTGTCGCTGGAGGCCCCGGGCTGAGGAGTGTCGCTGGAGGCCCCGGGCTGAGGAGCGTCGCTGGAGGCTCCGGGTTGTGGAGCGTCCCTGGAGGCTCCGGGCTGAGGAGCGTCGCTGGAGGCTCCGGGCTGAGGAGTGTCGCTGGAGGCTCCGGGCTGAGGAGCGTCGCTGGAGGCTCCGGACTGGAGAGCGTCACTGGAGGCTCCGGACTGGAGAGCGTCTCTGTAGGTTCCGGACTGGGGACCTTTGCTGCAGGCTCCGTGCCATGCATCATCACTACTGGTTACGCGCCATGGATCATCACTGGAGGCTCCGGGCCATGGATCATCACTGGAGGCTTCCGGCCATGGATCATCCCTACAGGCTCTGGGCCATGGAACATCACTGGAGGCTTCGTGCCATGGATCATCACTGGAGGCTCCGGGCCATGGAACATCACTGGAGGCTTCGTGCCATGGATTATCGCTGGAGGCTCCGGGCCATTGATCATCACTGGAGGCTTCGGGCCATGGATCATCCCTACAGGCTCTGGGCCATGGAACATCACTGGTGGCTTCGTGCCATGGATTATCGCTGGAGGCTCCGGGCCATGGATCATCACTACTGGTTACGCGCCATGGATCATCACTGGAGGCTTCGGGCCATGGATCATCACTGGAGGCTTTGTGCCATGGATTATCGCTGGAGGCTCCGGGCCATTGATCATCACTGGAGGCTTCCTACGGGGAGCTGGAACCGGTCTCAACAGACTGGGGAGACGCACTGAGGTCCGCGTGCTCAAAGCAGGCACCGGCCGTACTGGGCTATGTAGGCGTACTGGAGGAAGAGTGCGAGGAGCAGGCACAGGACGTACTGGGCTATGGTGGCGCACTGGAGGAAGAGTGTGCGGAGCAGGCACAGGACGTACTGGGCTATGGTGGCGCACTGGAGGAAGAGTGTGCGGAGCAGGCACAGGACGTACTGGGCTATGGTGGCACACTGGAGGAAGAGTGTGCGGAGCAGGCACAGGACGTACTGGGCTATGGTGGCGCACTGGAGGGAGAGTGCACGGAGCAGGCACAGGGTAGACTGGGCCTTGGAGGTGCACTGGAGGTCTGGCGCTTAGGGCTAGCACAACCCGTCCTGGCTCGATGTTGATTATAACCCGGCAAGGGCGGAGCGCTGGTACAGGACGAACTGGGCCGTGCTGGTGAATGAGGGGACCGTGCGTAGAGTAGGTGCAGGATAACCTGGGCCGAAGAGACGCACTGGAGACCAGATACGTTGAACTGGTGCACTTCTCCCTGGCTGCCGGCCAACTCTAGCACGGCAACGGTGAGAAGCTTGCACCGAGCGCACCGGGCTGTGAGTGCGCATGGGCGACACCGTGCGCACCACCGCATAACACGGTGCTTCTACAGTCACTCGCTCCCCACGGTAAGCACGGGGAGTTGGCTCAGGTCTCCACCCTGACTCTGCCAAACTTCCCATGTGCCCCCCCAATATATTTTTGGGGAATGCCTCTCGTGCTTGCTTCGTTGTCTTGCCTGTTGATCTCGTCGCTGTACTTCCCTCGCTGCTTCCACCTGTTGCCATGGGAGGCGATCCATTCCGGCCTGGATTTCCTCCCACGTCCAGGATCCTTTTCCCTCCAGTATGTCCTCCCATGTCCACGACTCCCGCTGCTCCATTCCACGCTGCTTGGTCCTTTGTTGGTGGGTTATTCTGTCACGGCTGTTCGAAGGAGCGGACCAAAATGCAGCGTGTTCGTAGTTACACATATTTATTAAACGTGAAACTGAATGCAATACACTTAAATACTTGAATATACAAAAACAACAAACCATGACACAGAGAGGAAAACACACTACTCAAAAGATAATCACCCACAAACAGGATGTCACATCCTGACCAGTAAAGGGGTTATTTTTATTGTAGTTTGGTCAGGACGTGGCAGGGGGGTGTTTGTTTTATGTGGTTCGGGGTTTGTTGATATATGTGTTTATGTAGAGGGGTGTTTGTTTAGAGTATTCCGGGGTTTTGGTTATGTTCTATGTTGTGTATTTCTATGCTCTATCTATGTTGTGTATTTCTTTGTGTTGGCCTGGTATGGCTCTCAATCAGGAACAGCTAGCTGTACATCGTTGTTGCTGATTGAGAGTCATACTTAGGTAGCCCTGTTTTCACCTGTCCCTGCAATACTGTTCGTTCGTACGTTTTCTTGTTTTGTTTATTAAGTGTTCTAACTAAAAGATAAAATGAGCACTCAACCCGCTGCGCCTTGGTCCAGTATATACGACAACCGTTACACAGGAAGAGAAAAACCCCTACTTAAATATGATCTCTAATCAGAGGCAATGAGGATCAGCTGCCTCCAATTAGAGATCAACCCCAAACAATCCCAAAATAGAAATAAAAAAACTAGAACTTAAACATAGAAATAGAAAACACAGAACATCCCAAAACACCCCCTGTCACGCCCTGCCCTACTCTACTATAGAAAATGACATCTTACTAGGGTCAGGACGTGACAATAACATTTCATTTATTCCACTCCAGCCATTATCACAAGCCCGTCCTCCCCAATTAAGGTGCGACCAACCTCCTGTGACTGACAGAGAGAGGGAATCATGTCTATAAAATCAAAACACTACTCTAGTAGAAAGCCTTTCATGTATTGGTATTGTAGTTTTTGAAAATGTTCTGGGTTATACTGGTCTTATTTGGGATACTACCATTGTATCTGTGTCCAAAATGTCTCCCTATTCCCTACAGAACACAATCATGAAGCTATGGCCAAAAGCAATGTGTTACATTGCCTTCGGAAAGTATTCAGACCCCTTGACTTTTTCCACATTTTGTTACATTACAGCCTTATTCTAAAATGGATTAAAAAAATATTAAAAAGATAGCAATATATACACAATACCTCATAATGACAAAGTAAAAAAAGGGTTCTTAGGAATTTTAGCAAATATATTAAAAATAAAAAACTCAAATACCTTAGTCACATAAGTATTCAGACCCTTTGTTATGAGACTTGAAATTGAGCTCATGTGCATCCTTTTTCCATTGATCAAACCAAGCCATGAGGTCGAATGAATTGTCAGTAGAGCTCCGTGACAGGATTGTGTCGAGGCACAACATTTCTGCAGCATTGAAGGTCCCCAAGAACACAGTGGCCTCCATCATTCTTAAATGAAAGACGTTTGGAAGCACCAAGACTCTTCCTAGAGCTGGCCGCCCGGCCAAACTGAGCAATCGGGGAGAAGGGTCTTGGTAAGGGAGGTGACCAGGAACCCGATGGCCACTCTGACAGAGCTCCAGAGTTCCTCTGTGGAGATGGGAGAACCTTCCAGAAGGACAACCATCTCTGCAGCACTCCACCAATCAGGCCTTTATGGTAGAGTGACCAGACGGAAGCCACCCCTCAGAAAAAGACACATGACAGCCCGCTTGGAGTTTGCCAAAAGGCACCTAAAGACTTTCAGACCATTAGAAACAAGATTGAAGTCTTTGGCCTGAATGCCAAGCATCACATCTGGAGGAAACCTGGCACCATCCCTACGATGAAGCACGGTGGTGGCAGCATTATGCTGTGGGGATGTTTTTCAGCGACAGGGACTGGGAGACTATCCAGGATCGAGGCAAAGATGAACGGAGCAAAGTACAGAGAGATCCTTGATGAAAACCTGCTCCAGAGCGCTCAGGACCTCAGACTGGGATGAAGGTTCACCTTCCAACAGGACAACAACCCTAAGCACACAGCCAAGACAATGCAGGAGTGGCTTTGGGACAAGTCTCTGAATGTCCTTGAATGGCCCAGCCAGAGCCCAGATTTGAACCCAATCAAACATCTCTGGAGAGACCTGAAAATAGCTGCGCAGCGATGCTCCCCATCCAACCTGACAGACCATGAGAGGATCTGCAGAGAAGAATGGGAGAAACTCCCTTAATACAGTGTGCAAAGCTTGTAGCGTCATACCCAAGAAGACTCAAGGCTGTAATCGCTGCTGCCAAAGGTGCTTCAACAAAGTACTGAGTAAAGGGTCTGAATCTCTGATTAATTAGGGATTAATTAGCCAAGGTAAGTTGCTAGCTAGCATTAAACTTATCTTATAAAAAACAATCAATCTTCACATAATCACTAGTTAACTACACATGGTTGATGATATTACTAGGTTAACTAGCTTGTCCTGCGTTGCATATAATCAATGCAGTGCCTGTTAATTTATCATCGAATCACAGCCTACTTCGCCAAACGGGGGATGATTTAACAAAAGCGCATTTGCGAAAAAAGCACAATCGTTGCACGAATGTACCTAACCATAAAAATCAATGCCTTTCTTAAAATCAATCAACAGAAGTATATATTTTTAAACCTGCATATTTTGTTAAAAGAAATTAATGTTAGCAGGCAATATTAACTAGGAAAATTGTGTCACTTCTCTTGCGTTCATTGCACGCAGACTCAGGGTATATGCAACAGTGTGGGCCGCCTGGCTCGTTGCGAACTAATTTGCCAGAATTTTATATAGTTATGACATAACATTGAAGGTTGTGCAATGTAACAGGAATATTTAGACTTAGGGATGCCACCCGTTAGATTAAATACGAAACGGTTCCGTATTTCACTGAAAGAATAAACGTTTTGTTTTCGAGATGATAGTTTCCGGATTCAACCATTTTAATGACCTAAGGCTCGTATTTCTGTGTGTTTATTATATGATAATTAAGTCTATGATTTGATATTTGATAGAGCAGTCTGACTGAGCGGTGGTAGGCACCAGCACGCTCGTAAGCATTCATTCAAACAACACTTTTGTGCGTTTTGCCAGCAGCTCTTCGCAATGCTTCAAGCATTGTACTGTTTATGACTTCAAGCCTATCAACTCCCGAGATTAGGCTGGCAATACTAAAATGCATATTAGAACATCCAATAGTCAAAGGTATATGAAATACAAATGGTATAGAGAGAAATAGTCAACGCGTCATAATTCCTATAATAACTACAACCTAAAACTTCTTAACTGGGAATATTGAATAACTGGGAATATTGAACCACCAGCTTTCATATGTTCTCATGTTCTGAGCAAGGAACTTAAACATTAGCTTTTTTACATGGCACATATTGCACTTTTACTTTCTTCTCCAACACTGTGTTTTTGCATTATTTAAACCAAATTGAGCATGTTTCATTATTTATTTGAGACTAAATAGATTTAATTTATGTATTATATTAAGTTAAAATAAAAGTGTTCATTGTTCATTTAGTATTGTATATATATATATATATATATATATACACTGCTCAAAAAAATAAAGGGAACACTTAAACAACACATCCTAGATCTGAATGAAATAAATAATCTTATTAAATACTTTTTTCTTTACATAGTTGAATGTGCTGACAACAAAATCACACAAAAATAATCAATGGAAATCCAATTTATCAACCCATGGAGGTCTGGATTTGGAGTCACACTCAAAATGAAAGTGGAAAACCACACTACAGGCTGATCCAACTTTGATGTAATGTCCTTAAAACAAGTCAAAATGAGGCTCAGTAGTGTGTGTGGCCTCCACGTCCCTGTATGACCTCCCTACAACGCCTGGGCATGCTCCTGATGAGGTGGCGGATGGTCTCCTGAGGGATCTCCTCCCAGACCTGGACTAAAGCATCCGCCAACTCCTGGACAGTCTGTGGTGCAACGTGACGTTGGTGGATGGAGCGAGACATGACGTCCCAGATGTGCTCAATTGGATTCAGGTCTGGGGAACGGGCGGGCCAGTCCATAGCATCAATGCCTTCCTCTTGCAGGAACTGCTGACACACTCCAGCCACATGAGGTCTAGCATTGTCTTGCATTAGGAGGAACCCAGGGCCAACCGCACCAGCATATGGTCTCACAAGGGGTCTGAGGATCTCATCTCGGTACCTAATGGCAGTCAGGCTACCTCTGGCGAGCACATGGAGGGCTGTGCGGCCCCCCAAAGAAATGCCACCCCACACCATGACTGACCCACCGCCAAACCGGTCATGCTGGAGGATGTTGCAGGCAGCAGAACGTTCTCCACGGCGTCTCCAGACTGTCACGTCTGTCACATGTGCTCAGTATGAACCTGCTTTCATCTGTGAAGAGCACAGGGCGCCAGTGGCGAATTTGCCAATCTTGGTGTTCTCTGGAAAATGCCAAACGTCCTGCACGGTGTTGGGCTGTAAGCACAACCCCCACCTGTGGACGTCGGACCCTCATACCACCCTCATGGAGTCTGTTTCTGACCGTTTGAGCAGACACATGCACATTTGTGGCCTGCTGGAGGTCATTTTGCAGGGCTCTGGCAGTGCTCCTTCTGCTCCTCCTTGCACAAAGACGGAGGTAGCGGTCCTGCTGCTGTGTTGTTGCCCTCCTACGGCCTCCTCCATGTCTCCTGATGTACTGGCCTGTCTCCTGGTAGCGCCTCCATGCTCTGGACACTACGCTGATAGACACAGCAAACCTTCTTGCCACAGCTCGCATTGATGTGCCATCCTGGATGAGCTGCACTACCTGAGCCACTTGTGTGGGTTGTAGACTCCGTCTCATGCTACCACTAGAGTGAAAGCACCGCCAGCATTCAAAAGTGACCAAAACATCAGCCAGGAAGCATAGGAACTGAGAAGTGGTCAGTGGTTGCCACCTGCAGAACCACTCCTTTATTGGGGGTGTCTTGCTAATTGCCTATAATTTCCACCTGTTGTCTATTCCATTTGCACAACAGCATGTGAAATGTATTGTCAATCAGTGTTGCTTCCTAAGTGGACAGTTTGATTTCACAGAAGTGTGATTGACTTGGAGTTACATTGTGTTGTTAAAGTGTTCCCTTTATTTTTTTGAGCAGTATATATTGGAGGACCAAAAAGTCAATACCGATTAATCAGTCTTTTTTGGTCCTCCAATAAATCGGTATCGGTATCGGCGTTGAAAAATCATAATCGGTCGACCTCTAGTCTGAATACTTTCCGAAGGCACTGCATTTAAGGAATAGGTGGGTATTTGGTATTTGCCCATTGTCTCTACTGAGGTCCCTCTCTGTAGGCCTCCCCTAACATAACATTAATACCAAATAACTCCTTGAGAATTCTGCAATCCTGAGGCGGTTGTTAACATTCTTCTCTGCTTATTGAATCAGCCCAGTACAGCTGGCTCAGGACAGAGCTGCATGTGAAAGTGTGGGAGTTTGTTTAAAGATATTCTCTGGTGCTTTTGTATACTTTTTAGACAGTAGTTCTGAAAGTAGCTCCACGAGCCAAAAGTGGTAACTGAAAATTGCGACTTACATCACAAATGTCCAGATATGTGAACCACGTCATTGCTCTCTCGCTCTACTGTGAGTGCGCTCTTGCTAGTTGTCACTCAAATGGTGATGTGCTGAAGCTCATTGGCTGAAACTGAAATTGCTAGGGGCTGGCCGACAGAGGGGTAAATGTAGGGAAAATGGAGCCGCACAGCTTTCAGAAAACGATTGCTTTCAAAATAGGGATTTCGTGGCTAGCTAATTGAGGTAAGTAATTCTGCTCATAGATTATGCATGTATGAACTACACATGGACATGTCCAGCCCAAAGCAGGAGGTTTAAAAAATACTTACTAGTCGCCAAAGTACCGTCTTTAAGTATGTGCTTGCTGGCTTGTGTGGAAGAACAATACCTGTTTGTTTGTATGTGTTTGTGTGTGGGCGGGAGGGAGGGAGACTGGGGACGGGGGACGGGTTTGTGCATGTGTGTAGACAAAACAGACGCTGTGGGCTACATCCCAGTGAGTCCACAGAGCCACCTCAACACCCACAATGGGGTCCTTCACACTCCCAGAACCCCACAGCATCCCTGCCACCAGACCAGATGTTTTCTGTGAGATTCTATCCACTATCTGTCTCTAAGACTGCTTGTTGTACTGCACTCGCCCTTCAACATCTCCTGTTTTTATATCCCCCTCTCTCATTCAACATTTTCATTGTTCTTTTCAAAGACGAAAATACAGAAGTGCTTTGTTCTAACACTTCTCTAAAATTAAGTTAAGTGATGTTGTGAAATGCAAGCAGAGACAGGAAGAGAGATGTTGAGTAAAAACAGACTTGGGTTCAGACATACTTTGAGCGTTTGCTTGAGTCTGCCTGGAGTGCCAAATAGGCCGGTTTGAACGTTTTGGGACTTTTCTATTGGTTTATTAAAGGGATACTTTGGGATTTTGACAATGAGGCCATTTATATAATTCCCCAGAGTCGGGTGAACTCGTGGATACCATTTTTATGTCTCTGCATACAGTTTGAAGGAAGTTGCTAACTAGCGTTAGCGCAATGACTGGAAGTCTATGGTATCTGCTAGCACACCATAGACTTCCAGTCATTGCACTGACGCTAGATAGCATTGGCTGGCGAAACTACTTCTAACTTCCTTCATACTGGAGACATAAAAATGGTATCCACGAGTTCATCTGACTCTGGGGAAGTAGATAAAATCCGTAAGTATCCCTTTAAAGCAGACACACAAAGCAAACCAGAGTGAATTTGATATCAAAGGGACCAATTTGAGGAAAGCCCTGGCTGAGATTGTCAGCGTCAAGAGAAAGTAGTTCTTTAAAGCAGACATCTGCCTTACACAAACACACACACACACACCATCTCACACAATTCCATTACAATACAAAGAGACACCAGTAACACACACATCATCTCACACATATTAGAATACAAACTACAAAGCGAGACAAAAGCATCACTGACAGACACATGATCTATGATCTCACACTCGCTTCTCTCTTGTTTTTACTCTCTCCCTATCTGTCAAACACACACACGTACTACAAAGCTTGAAAATCTGGCTTGGGTGTTTTTTCTTAGAATCACACAGTGAAATAGAGCTAATGTAATATACAGAGACAGGACCGGGACCAGAGAAGAATTTCCAAGAGCTCAAGGGATTCTGTCACACATAGTACACAGCTCCCGACTGACCCAGATGGTTATGAAATAACTGTTCTCCAAAACAACTGAAAACAGACAATAATACTCCTACCCTTCCCTGGGTCTGTCTGCAAACAGAATGCCAGTATTCTCTCAAGCAGACCAAAGACTCCAGGGAAGATGTGCTCTCAAACTTTTTAAGTGTCCATGAAACCAATTGGTCAGAGTAAAATGATCAACATTACACAAAATGAAATACATTAAAATGTATACTGAACATAAATATAAACACAACATGCAACAATTTCAAAGATTTTACAGAGTTACAGTTCATTTAAGGAAATCAGTCAATTTAATTAAATTCATTAGGTACTAATATATGGATTTCACATGACTGGGAATACAGATATGCTGGTCACAGATACCATAAAAAAAAGGTAGGGGCATGGATCAGAAAACCAGTCAGTATCTGGTGTGATCACCATTTACATCATGCAGCACAACATATCCTTCGCATAGAGTTGATCAGGCTCTTCATTGTGGCCTGTAAAATGTTTTCCCACTCCTCTTCAATGGCTGTGCGAAGTTGCTGGATATTGGCGCGAACTGGAACACGTGGTCGTACCCGTCAATCCAGAGCATCCCAAACTTGCTCAATGGGTGACATGTCTGGTGAGTATGCAGGCCATGGAAGAACTGGGACATTTTCATCTTCCAGTAATTGTGTACAGATCCTTGCAACATGGGGTTGTGCATTATCATGCTGAAACATGAGGTGATGGCGGCAGATGAATGGCACGACAATGGGCCTCAGGATCTCGTCACGGTATCTCCATTTGCCATCGATAAAATGCAATTGTGTTCATTTTCCGTAGCTTATGCCTGCCCATACCATAACCCCACCACTACCATGGGGCACTCTGTTCACAACGTTAATAACGTCAGCAAACCGCTCGCCCACACAACGCCATACACATAGTCTGTGGTTGTGAGGCCGGTTGTACGTACTGCCAAATTCTCTAAAACGACATTGGAGGCAGCTCATGGTAGAGAAATGAACATTCAATTATCTGGCAACAGCACTGATGGACATTCCTGCAGTCAGCATGCCAATTTCACGGTCCCTCAAAACCTGATACATCAGTGGCAGTGTTGTGTGATAAAACTGCACATTTTAGAGTGGCCTTTTATGGTGCCCAGCACAAGGTGCACCTGTGTAATGATCATGCCGTTTAATCAGTTTCTTGATATGCCACACCTGTCAGGTGGATGGATTATCTTGGCAAAGGAGAAAGGCTCACTAACAGGGACATAAACCAATGTGTGCACAAAAGTGGAGAGAAATAAGCTTTTTGTGCGTATGGAACATTCCTGGGATCTTATCTTTATTTCAGCTCATGAAACATGGGACCAACACTTTACATGTTGAGTTTATATTTTTGTTCAGCGTTCTACAAATATATATATATATAAATCTAAGTATAACCTTGAGGTTTAAGCAGATCTGGTTATTTGTTGGGTTGAAGGGATATGAGTTCACAGGGGCAGGGGTAATCAGTCTTTCACTTGACAGACCACAATAAGACCAACTACGGAGGTTAACATAAAACAAATAAGAGAATTCCAGTAGTGGTGGTGCGTGGGTAAAATCACTGAGGAAAAAAAGCCATATTACAACCTATGTGCTGTGATAATTATGTTGTTTGCTCTATAACCCGTTCATACGCCACAATGATATATAAGGCAGAGACAACAAGACGACAGTCACGCAATGGCAGAATAAATTTAACCACATCTTTGTTTCATCACATAACTGGAAAGCACAGCTGTCTGGTGAAGTCCACAAAGCACATTACATGTGACAAACAGTTGAATGACCTACAGCATGGCCAAGCAAGTTAATGTTTCCCACATTTGATTTAGAACCACAGTGAGTTACCCCAAGTCAGAAAGAAAACAGGAACTGCCTGCGCTTAGTCTAATACAGTGACAACTTACCAAAAACAAACAATTTAGGCCTAGTCCAATCAACGTAAGCGAAATATCATGTGGCTGTCCATGGTACTGATTTGTGTGTGTGTGTGTGTGTGTGTGTGTGTGTGTGTGTGTGTGTGTGTGTGTGTGTGTGTGTGTGTGTGTGTGTGTGTGTGTGTGTGTGTGTGTGTGTGTGTGTGTGTGTGTGTGTGTGTGTGTTGCCTCACCTACTTGTAGAGGAACGACATAGAGAAAACATGTTTTGTTTTTGTTGTCCAAGACTATGCTACCTGACTTCCTTTCATGAGCAACGATGAGCCAACTAATTAACATTAGCCTACTACATCAAGCTACATATTGAACTTCCATCCTCTGTATTAATTAATGGTTGGATCAGAATCAGCATTGTAATCATTGGCGAGTACAGAGAATTAAGTAAAACCACAAGTCCAAATCCCTATATCCAAGGCTTATTTAGGAAAGGGAAGATTTTAGCTAGGTAGCTAGCCAAATGTTCGTTGGCTTCCGTTGCTATTGAATTCAATGCTACGGGCGGCAACAATGTCATACTCTTTTTGGCCAGACAGCATCAGATACATGGGCTACACATACAGAGACAGAGGAGTGCTGTTTCACTCGCTCGGATGCTTTCTCCCGTGAGATACATTCAGCCACTTGCAAATTTAAGGAAAATGATGAAACACACAAAATATATCACTTTTTTGGCTTCCCTTGGCATCCATTAGTATATGCCACTGAGAGAATGCTAAACGTTTAGAAAAGTTGTTTTTTAAAATAAGTCTTAAGATCAACTGTCTGTTCAGTAAGGCTGAGACAAGTAGAGGGTAGATAAGAGGGCCTGATGAAAGGTCTGGTGGTGTAACAGACGCCATCCTGTCAGAGAGACCACACTGCAACTGGGAACCAGTGTTTTCCAGGCCGTCTTTAACCAAAGTCGTCAAAAACACCAATTAAACAAGTTAGAGAGAGGGAGGGCAATATAATGCTAGCGGAAACGGTGGCGTGAACACAGATGTTGAAGCTTTTAGCTGACGAGCCGAGATGGCGAGCAGCAGAGTACCCAGATCCTCAGAGCACACGTGGCCTCAGCTTTGTCTCCATGGAAACACTGTGCCACTGCTGCCCTCCGCAGCCATGTCGTTATAAAATCAAGGATATGCCAGGCGATTAGCTCTCACTTTCTGGATCACATCCAAGTCACACACACTCACAGGGGGTGCTTGTATGGTTCTTTGTTTGGTTAGTCAGTGTTCTGTCTCAAAACTGGGAGCAACGAATGGAAAACTCAGCTTCCTCCCAAGCTGCAGCATCTTTTTTTCAGAAGCACACTGAAATAAGGAGCTTTCCTTATCCTCTCCCTGCGTCATTACCTGGGGGAGCAGTAGATCTCAGAGCCACAAAGTGCACATACACACACACACACATACACACAGAGTGTGAAAGCTTAGATTCCTCTCTGAAGGTAAGTAAGAGACTGATACCCCTCTGCAGCTGCTCTGAGTCAAGGTGGTTCCTACCAGTGTTGACTGAGTGACGAGGGAGTGTTTGGAACGTGGTTGGAACGCGCGTGGACCACAGCTATGGACTCCATGACAGAGATTGGGATCTGGGTTGTAGAGAGAGCAGGGTAGGGCAAAGAGAGGCCCAATCCCAAATCAACCCCGTACCACCCTAGGCACTTGTTGAGATCTGAGACGATTGTACAGGTATGAGCAATATGGTATTAACTTCACCTTGCCTCCTGACGGGCTAGGGGGAAGTTTCTCCATATTGTTTATTCCTATCCAAGGCTCTGGGGTTGGGAGAGCAGAGAGCAGGGCAGTGTCTGTGCAGAATCACTGATCTACAAATCCCCTCAGGCCAAAATAACTAGGACTATGTGATCAAGATTAGCAATTTTGTGCCTCATCTTGCTCAAACTGATCCCTTCAAACACCCTGAGAGTCTCCAGTTAGAGAGAGGCTGTGGAAGGAGAGATGGGAGCAGTGAGAAATAGCTTTTCATCCCAGCAGCCGTTAGCATTGGCAGGGTGACAGCAGTGGTTGGGTCCGTGGGTGGGTGGTTGCTAGGGCTGGGAATTGCCAGGGACCTCGCGATACAATATTATCACATTACTTAGGTGTCAATATGATATGTACTGTATTGCGATTCTCACAATTCTATATTTATTGCAATTCGATATTGTGATTTTATTTCGTTTCGATGTTTCAAACATATTGCTCACCATATGTCTTCTGCAGAGGGACAAGAGAGAGCCGTGAAAAAACGAGTTTTGATCAGTCATGGAAATAAAAGTGCTGAAAAATATAACTATAGATTTAAAAATATATATTATTAACTGTTTCTCTCTATCTCAAAATAAACAAGGGGGGGTATTTGGAGGGGGAAGAGTGGAGGGGGAAACCTGGAGCAATCGCTGACAGACCAGCTATCTCACACACTGACTGACTGACTGGCTGACTGGCTGACTGTCATGCTGAAATACACGTTCATGCTGAAACACATATATACACACACACTCAATGCCGAAATATGCACTGAAACACATATATACACACACACTCAATGCCGAAATATGCACTGAAACACAGTGAGCACACAAGCGTGCACAAGACTGCATACACACACACACTTACACACCTCCAATGCATCTGTTAGTATTCAAATCCCCGCCCCTCTAAAAAGCCTACTTCTGTAGCTGTGGAACTCACCTCTCCTCTCCTCTGCTTTCCTATTCAAACTGAAAACCCTGGAAAAGCACAGAGTCAGGGTGAGTAAGTAAAAATATTTTGTAGCTGGCATTCTCCGATAAATAGATGTAGTGGTATCCATGGCAACCAAACCAAGCTCTCTCACAGCTACCTTGAAAGGAGCAACGTCTGAGGAGAGAGGAAAAGGAAGGGGAACTGTGTGTGTGCATGCATGCGTGTATACTACAGACGTAGTATACAGGCAGATTTCAGACGTTACTTGTTCACACTGGATAGAGAGGTCCACTGAGGAGCTTCAACTAATCAGCTTTAACCTCACAATTCAGCAGAGGACAGATGTCTGGAAAAAAATACAGGCATGCACATACACCCAGGGCTAGGCTAGCCTGGCACCGCAACACAAGCTAGAGACCAAAACCCCAGCCAGTATGTGAGTCCCAAATAGCACCCTGTTCCCTTTATAGTGTACTACTTTTGACCAAAGCCTCAAAAGTAATGCAATATATAATAAAAAGGGTGCAATTTGGGATGGAGACTGTCAGTTTCCCATTGGCTGTGCTGAGCCCCAGACCCAAAGACCAAAAGCCCCACTGTTCCTTCCTCTACTGCCAGAGAGTTATAAAGGATGGCTGGTTGGGTTTCAGCAGAACATTTTCACAGGTGTTCTGGAACAAGTCGTGTCCCGACAGAGATCAGCACCTCTGCACTAAATAGTGTCTGCTCTTTTAATCAGTCAATCATGTGATCTCCATGTGCACCCCTCTTAATCTTTCTACTAGCACATAGCATAGCTGGTCACTAAAATAGAATAGAGCTTCATTGTCCATTGTGAAACGTCAAGTTGTCTTTTGGCTGTCTGTGTTCTGTGTGTTGTGATTGAATGAGTTCGATCATAAGTGAGCCAGTGGATTGGTGTGTATTTATATTCAAAGCCTTGTCCAAATGAGATGATGTGAAAGCCTTAACAAGCCTGCCAAACATCTTCCACCATCTCACCCACAAATGCACACACACACAACTGGAAGTTGCCTTAGTTACAACCAACATAACACCCTGCGCCCCTTCCACACACAACATACACACACACAAGGAAGTGTTGTCTGTAATAATAGAACGTGTCTCTCCTGTTTTTTCAACCTGCTGGCCTGTTTCTGTTTGTTTTAGGTTGAACACAGAGAATAGACTTTGACTCAGGCAGCTCGCAGGATAAAGATCTAAATTAGACAGTTATCACAGCTAGGCAAACACACAACATTGATAGAAGACACGTGCCCATAACACACACCTATGATACGTTCCAGGATTACGATTCTAACACAACCCCATCGTTCTTACAAGTGATACACACCAATGAAACACACATAACCATGTGTGTGTGTGCATGTGTGTGTGTGTGTGTGTGTGTGTGTGTGTGTGTGTGTGTGTGTGTGTGTGTGTGTGTGTGTGTGTGTGTGTGTGTGTGTGTGTGTGTGTGTGTGTGTGTGTGTGTGTGTGTGTGTGTGTATGTGTGTACCTTGTAGCCGTTATGGGTGTTTTTCTTCATGAGTGGCGTGGTAGAGCACAACTCGATGGCCTCCGGCTCGTGGAATATCACCGTGGGCAACGGCTCCTTCCTCAGTGTCAGAACGTTCAGCTTGGTCTTCAGCATCGTCTGGAAGTGCTGAGAGAGATAACATCATGGTCAATCAATCAACCAATCAAGAAATTCATAAATATGCCCATCCATCCATCCATCCTTCCTTCCTTCCATCCAACCCACCCACCCACCCACCCACCCCCCACAACATTCTTAGTTCCCACATTCCTAGTACTTTCTATTCTGATGAAATTGTGCAAGTCATGATTTAATTAGCGTGCTTGGTTTTGTTAGGCTTTTTCAAGGAAACCCAGAAAATCCACAATCCCATTTCTGCTCTTTAGGTGGGAGACCAGAACGGACATGTGGTTCTGGTCGGCCTTACAAAACCCCAGATTCCAGTTTGGGACGAGGCGCCGTGGCTCTCATCTCCTGTTCTGACGTACACTTCACATATAGAGAGAGCGAGAAGGTCCCTCATCTGCTGTCCACATGTCAGCTGAAGAACAGGAGAAGAGGGACTGTTACCCAAACCAGAGTAAAGCCACTGTGACAGGCCATCTTAAAACCAAGCACCGGAAGTGCCACAGTTACTACTCATCCTCCTACAAGACCCCACTACATCTCCATCATACAACCCAAACTCCACCTGTGAGGAGAGGAGAGAAGAGGAGGTTTGACAGAGACGAGATAAGGAGGAAAGATGATGAGGAGAAAAAAACAGGAGAAAAAAAGAAGAGACTAAAAGAGGAGAAGAGGAGAAGCAGTTTTGAAACTAAAGCCACGTGTGTGAACGCTCGCTGACCTCCACATCAGCACTTTATGGCTTCCTGACAGTGCTCCACATTCCTGTGGTCAGCCCGGATTGGAGGGTGGGTGGGGGGGCTCTCAAGGCACCGTGTGGAATAAAACTGGAATTCTATTCATAATATTTTCACTGCATTTTCATTATTTTATTATTCCTCTGGATTAAAAAATAGCCTCATCGAGTTACGAATATTATTGATTCTATTTGGGTTGGGGATGAGGAGGAGGAGTTTCTGATTCTGGGTCCAAGGAATAGACATTGATCCCAATACTGGTTGTTCTCTCTCTCTCTCTCTCTCTCTCTCTCTCTCTCTCTCTCTCTGTCTTCTCTCATTCTCTCTCATCTTTCTTTAACTCTTTGTCCCTACTCTCTCTCCCTCTCTCCCTCTCTCACTCTCCTACCCTCTTTTTCTACCTCTCTCCACTCTCTCTCTCCCCCTCTCCCTCTTTCTACATCTCCCTACTATCTCCCCATACTCTCTCCTTCTCTCCCTCTTTCTACCCATCCCTCCCTCCCTCCATCTATCTCTCTCTCTCTGACACAGCAGGCTCTGTCTGTACAGTCTGGTCCTCATGTAGCCCATTCACTGACTTCTTTAGACATGTGTTTTTAAAAGTTACACCACATTCTCAGTAACAGCCCATTTTCCTTGTAAACAATGGTATACATTTCACGCGTGAGCGAGGCACGTGACTTTTCCCAAATAACTTTTGGCTTAATGTTATGGATTGGGAGAGAGCATTTGAAAATAGAGGGGAGTAGACATTTTACACCGTTTAGAAGTGACCATTCTGGTGTGAGAGAAGGAGGATTCTATAGCTCTGTGGGAGATGAGAGGAGACACAGTACAGGGATCTTTCTGCTTTTGAAATCCTTGGCCGGGCTGCCTAAGTGTAATTTTTTTATTTTTTTAAAGTTTTGATTTAGAAAGAAACTGACAAAATGTATATTGACAAACACTAAACAGTGTTCAGGTTGGCCTAGATTGCCTCTAGAGAGTCTGTGTGTGTGTGTGTGTGTGTGTGTGTGTGTGTGTGTGTGTGTGTGTGTGTGTGTGTGTGTGTGTGTGTGTGTGTGTGTGTGTGTGTGTGTGTGTGTGTGTGTGTGTGTGTGTGTGTGTGTGTGTGTGTGTGTGTGTGTTTGTGCATGTGTCAACTATGATATGTGCCTGTACACACGAGCATGTGTGCACGTACGTGTGTATGTGTTGACTGCGTGATTATGTGTGTGTAGTTTACAGGTAACAGATGGTACGGTACACTCCCAGCCCTCAGGGAGATTTTCTTCTGGAGTAGACAGGCTCTCAGGTCAATCATAGCGTAAGCCACAGTACAACAACCTACTGACACGGCAGAGACACTGATTTAAGGGGTTATGCATAGGCTCGGGCAGTATACCTGTCACGTTCGTCATATGAAGGAGACCAAGGCGCAGCGTGGGTATCGTTCCACATCTTTATTTATATGTGAAACTATGCAAGACATACAATAAACTTTCAACAAAACAACAAACCGTGACGAAGAGGTGCAACATGCACTAACTCAAAATAATCTCCCACAAACACAAGTGGGAAAAACAACTACTTAAATATGATCCCCAATTAGAGACAACGATGACCAGCTGCCTCTAATTGGGAATCATACGAAATCCCCAACATAGAAAAAAGAAACTAGAACACAAAAATTAAACTAGACAAAACCCCCCAGTCACGCCCTGACCTACTCTACCATAGAAAAATACGAGCTCTCTATGGTCAGGACGTGACAGTACCCCCCCCAAAGGTGCGGACTCCGGCCGCAAAACCTGAAACCAAAAGGGAGGGTTGGGGGGGTGTCTAGTGTTGGTGGCGGCTCAGGTGCAGGTCGAAGAACCTTCTCATCCCGCGGATCCTCCCGCATTGGAGGCGGTTCTGGTGCAGGATGAAGAAACCTCTCATCCTGCGGATCCGCCAACATAGGAGGAAGCTCTGGACCGCCGACAGTCGCTGGAGGCTCCGGACCGCCGACCGACCGACGCTGGAGGCTCCGGACCGCGGACCATCGCTGGAGACTCCGGACCGCGGGCCGTCTCAGGAGGTTCCGGACCGCGGGCCTTCTCAGGAGGTTCCGGACCGTGGGCCTTCTCAGGAGGTTCCAGACCGCAGTCTCAGGCGGATCCGGGCTGTGGACCGTCGTTGGCTGATCCGGGCTGTGGACCGTCGTTGGAGGTTCCGGACTGTGAAACGTCGCCGGAAGCTCTGGACTGGGGACTGTCGCCGGAAGCTCTGGACTGGGGACTGTCACCGGACTGGGCAGGCGCACTGGAGGCCTAGTGCGTGGAGCCGGGACAGACCGCCCCAGACCATGACGGCTTTCCACCTCCAAATCGATCCCGCTCCAGAGTTCAGGCCTCGGTGTAACGCTCATTCCTTCGACGATAAACGCGAATCCGACCATCACCCCTGGTGAGACAAAACTGCGACTCGTCAGTGAAGAGCACTTTTTGCCAGTCCTGTCTGGTCCAGCGATGGGTTTGTGCCCATAGGCGAAGTTGTTGCCGGTGATGTCTGGTGAGGACCTGCCTTACAACAAGCCTACAAGCCCTCAGTCCAGCCTCTCTCAGCCTATTGCGGACAGTCTGAGCACTGATGGAGGGATTGTGCGTTCCTGGTGTAATTTGGGCAGTTGTTGTTGCCATCCTGTACTTGTCCCGCAGGTGTTATGTTCGGATGTACCCATCCTGTGCAGGTGTTGTTACACGTGGTCTGCCACTGCGAGGACGATCAGCTGTCCGTCCTGTCTCCCTGTAGCACTGTCTTAGGCGTCTCACAGTACGGACATTACAATTTATTGCCCTGGCCACATCTGCAGTCATCATGCCTCCTTGCAGCATGCCTAAGGCCCGTTCACGCAGATGAGCAGGGACCCTGGGCATCTTTTTTGGTGTTCTTCAGAGTCAGTAGAAAGGCCTCTTTAGTGTTCTAAGTTTTCATAACTGTGACCATAATTGCCTACCGTCTGTAACCTGTTAGTGTCTTAACGACCATTCCACAGGTGCATGTTCATTAATTGTTTATGGTTCATTGAACAAGCATTGGAAACCCTTTACAATGAAGATCTGTGAAGTTATTTGTATTTTTACGAATTATCTTTGAAAGACAGGGTCCTGAAAAAGGGACGTTACTTTTTTTGCTGAGTTTATATATACATTTGCAAACATTCCTAATAACCTGTTTTTGTTTTGTGATTATGGGGTATTGTGTGTAGATGAGGATATTTTTTGTAATATACATTTTAGAATAAGGCTGTAACGTAACAAAAAGTGGAAAAAGTCAAGGGGTCTGAATACTTTCCGAATGTACTGTAGCATTTAATGGAACTGAACCCAAAACTTTCCACTAGACGCACACACCAAGAGTCACAGACACATACACGCACACATAGACACACACCCAGTCTGAAGATGAAAGAGCAGAGTGGAGCACACTAACAGATATTTGAGAGCTGGGCTGGTGTATGTTGGCGTTAGGGCGAGACAGTGGGCCATCTCAGCTTGGTCTCAGACTGTTATCAGACTATCTCTCTCTCTCTCATTCTGGCTGGCTGGCCAGACACTCACATAAACCAACATCAGCCTTGGCCCCTCAACTCACTACAATACACACACATTTACTCCATCTGCAGCCTGACCAAGGCATTAAAAACACAGCTAGAGCAGCAGAGGACAGGTAGTCAGGAAGCCACCCACTTCAGTCAGTGGTTAGCTCCCAAACCACAAGTGGAACCCCTCTCCCTCTCCCTTAGCATGGTATGAGCCAGCCGTATCACCCTGGTCCTGTCAGACTGTGTTAACGGACTCCGCCTCTGATCCTGGACCAGTTTATGAGTGGAACCACCACGTTTCACAAGCGTCTGAGAGGGCTAAATCCAGAGAGGACTGTGGGAGGTCCTGCTCCCTGATTGGTGGCTTGGTTCTGTGGGAGGTGGGCTGTCGTCTCTCTAATTGGTGGGTCAGTGGTGTTGTGGGAGGTGGACATTGACAGAAGCCAACCACAGACCCCATCCGGCTGGCCGTAAAAACATTGTCAACTCTCTGACGTAAATAACCACAGTTAACCTGCCCCCGCATATACAATAATACAGTAAAAACAACACATTAACTACCCTGAAGGAGAGACACAATACACATGCTATATTCACAGCGTTCAATACAATAAAAAAACCACGACACCTACAAAACAACAGTTAAACAGTCGATTGGAAATGGGATATGGTAGTGTCGTGGTATAATTTACGTAACAACCCATTGGACCCTTTAATTTAAATGTATTCTCCACAAATGAAATGTGGTGAACTGATGATGCCTTTGCTTTTGGCTTCAAAAAAGAGACCAAGGCCTTAAGGCAGGAATAGTGTCACCCTTTGTCCATGGATACAGTGCCCTCTGTAATTATTGGGACAGTGAATATTATTTTCATCTTTTGGCTCTATACTTGAAATCAAACAATGACTATGAAGTTAAAAGGCAGACTGTCAGCTTTAATTTGAGGGTATTTTCATCCATATCGGGTGAACTGTTTAGAAATGACTACATCAAGCTTGTGACTCTAGAAATTAGTTGGATGCATTTGCTATTTGTTTTGGTTGTGTTTCAGATTATTTTTGTTGCAAAATAGTGTCATTCTGGAGTCACTTTATTGTAAATAAGAATAGAATATGTTTCTAAAAACTTCTACATGAATGTGGATGCTACCATGATTACGGATAATCCTGAACGAATCATGAATAATGATGAGTGAGAAAGTTACAGACACACCAATACTGTATTATACTCCCCCCCCCCCCCCCAAAAAAAAAATGCTAACCTCCCTGTTATTGTAATGGTGAGAGGTTAGCATGTCTTGGGGGTATGCTATTGTGCATTTGTAACTTTTTCCCTCATCATTATTCATGATTCATTCAGGATTATCCGTAATCATGGTTTTGGACAATTTTCTTGGGCCACCATAACTATAACTATTTTGCCAATTGGACTGGTCCCCCCTACCACACGGAACCCCACTAATCTACAGACGGAAACGCACGAGGTGGCTAAAAACAGACCTCCCTCCATCTTCTGTTAGCTTGCTACCTATGGCCCTGCTAGCTGTCTGAATCTCACGGGACCCTTATGATCACTCGGCTAAGCATGCCTCTCCTTAATGTCAATATGCCTTGTCCATTGCTGTTCTGGTTAGTGTTTATTGGCTTATTTCACTGATTTCACTCTAGCCCTGCTCATTATACCTTATCCAACCTTTCAGTTCCACCACCCACACATGCTATGACATCTTCTGGTTTCAATGATGTTTCTAGAGACAATATCTCTCTCATCATCACTCAATGCCTAGGTTTACCTCCACTGTATTCACATCCTACCATACCTTTGTCTGTACATTATACCTTGAAGCTATTTTATCGCCCCCAGAAACCAGCTCCTTTTACTCTCTATTCTGGACGTCATAGATGACCAATTCTCATAGCTTTTAGCCGTACCCTTATTCTACTCCTCCTCTGTTCCTCTGGTGATGTAGAGGTGAATCCAGGCCCTGCAGTGCCTAGCTCCACTCCCCAGGTGCTCTCTTTTGATGACTTCTGTAACCGTAATAGCCTTGGTTTCATGCATGTTAATAACATTAGAAGTCTTCTCCCTAAGTTTGTTTTATTCACTGCTTTAGCACACTCTGCCAACCCGTATGTCCTAGCCGTGTCTGAATCCTGGCATAGGAAGTCCACCAAAAACTCTGAAATCTTCATCCCTAACTACAACATTTTCAGACAAGATAGAACGGCCAAAGGGGGCAGTGTTGCAATCTACTGCAGAGATAGCCTGCAGAGTTCTGTCCTACTATCCAGGTCTGTACCCAAACAATTTGAACTTCTACCTTTAAAAATCCATCTCTCTAAAAACAAGTCTCTCACCGTTGCCGCACGCTATAGACCACCCTCTGCCCCAACTGTGCTCTGGACACCATATGTGAACTGATTTCCCCCCATCTATCTTCAGAGCTCGTGCTGCTAGGTGACCTAAACTGGGACATGATTAACACCCCAGCCATCCTACAATCTAAGCTTGATGCCCTCAATCTCACACAAGTTATCAATGAACCTACCAGGTACCACCCCAAAGCCGTAAACACGGGCACCCTCATAGATATCATCCTAACCAACTTGCCCTCTAAATACACCTCTGCTGTTTTCAACCAAGATCTCAGCGATCACTGCCTCATTGCCTGCATCCGTAATGGGTCAGCGGTCAAACGACCTCCACTCATCACTGTCAAACGCTCCCTGAAACATTTCAGCGAGCAAGCCTTTCTAATCGACCTGGCCCGGGTATCCTGGAAGGATATTGACCTCATCCCGTCAGTAGAGGATGCCTGGTTATTTTTTTAAATGCCTTCCTCACCATCTTAAATAAGAATGCCCCATTCAAGAAATTTTGAACCAGGAACAGATATAGCCCTTGGTTCTCTCCAGACCTGACTGCCCTTAACCAACACAAAACATCCTGTGGCGTTCTGCATTAGCATCGAACAGCCCCCGTGATATGCAACTTTTCAGGGAAGTTAGAAACCAATATACACAGGCAGTTAGAAAAGCCAAGGCTAGCTTTTTCAAGCAGAAATTTGCTTCCTGCAACACAAACTCAAAAAAGTTCTGGGACACTGTAAAGTCCATGGAGAATAAGAACACCTCCTCCCAGCTGTCCACTGCACTGAGGATAGGAAACTCTGTCACCTCCGATAAATCCACTATAATTGAGAATTTAAATAAGCATTTTTCTACGGCTGGCCATGCTTTCCACCTGGCTACCCCTACCGCGGTCAGCAGTACTGCACCCCCCACAGCTACTCGCCCAAGCCTTCCCCATTTCTCCTTCTCCCAAATCCAGTCAGCTGATGTTCTGAAAGAGCATGGAAAATCTGGACCCCTACAAATCAGCCGGGCTAGACAATCTGGACCCTTTCTTTCTACAATTATCTGCCGAAATTGTTGCAACCCCTATTACTAGCCTGTTCAACCTCTCTTTCGTGTCGTCTGAGATTCCAAAAGATTGGAAAGCAGCTGCTGTCATCCCCCTCTTCAAAGGAGTGGACACTCTTGACCCAAACTGATATAGACCTATATATATCCTACCCTGCCTTTCTAAGGTCTTCGAAAGCCAAGTCAACAAACAAATTACTGACCATTTCGAATCCCACCGCACCTTCTCCGCTATGCAATCTGGTTTCAGAGCTGGTCATGGGTGCACCTCAGCCACGCTCAATGTCCTAAACGATATCGTAACCGCCATCGATAAGAAACAATACTGTGCTGCCGTATTCATTGACCTGGCCAAGGCTTTCGACTATGTCAATCACCACATCCTCATCGGTAGACTCAATAGCCTTGGTTTCTCAAATGATTGCCTCGCCTGGTTCACCAACTACTTCTCTGATAGAGTTCAATGTGTCAAATCGGATGGCCTGTTGTCCGGGCCTCTGGTAGTCTCTATGGGGGTGCCACAGGGTTAAATTCTTGGGCCAACTCTTTTCTCTGTACACATCAATGATGTCGCTCTTGCTGCTGGTGAGTCTCTGATCCACCTCTACGCAGACGACACCATTCTGTATACTTCTGGCCCTTCTTTGGACACTGTGTTAACAACCCTCCAGACGAGCTTCAATGCCATACAACTCTTCTTCCGTGGCCTCCAACTGCTCTTAAATACAAGTAAAACTAAATGCATGCTCTTCAACCGATCGCTGCCCGCACATGCCCGAAAGTCCAGCATCACTACTCTGGACGTGTCACGTCCTGACCAGTAAGGGGTTATTTGTCATTGTAGTTTGGTCAGGGAGTGGCAGGGGGTGTTTGTTTTGTGTGTTTCTGTGTTTTTGGTTTAGGTTCTATGTTTTCTATTTCTATGTTTAAATCTAGTTTTCTATTTCTATGTTGGGTTTTTGGTAGGACCTCCAATTAGAGGCAGCTGGTTGTCGTTGCCTCTAATTGGAGGCCATATTTAGTTGAGGTTTGTTTCACTTGTGTTTTGTGGGTGGTTATTTTCTGTATAGCCTGGGAGCCTTATGGAACTGTTTTTCGTCGTTTGTTTATTTTGTTTAAGTGTTTTCTTTAAATAAATTAAGAAGATGAGCACTTTACCTGTTGCGCCTTGGTCCAATCCTTACGACGCCCATGACAGGACGGTTCTTACTTAGAATATGTGGACAACTACAAATACCTAGGTGTCTGGTTAGACTGTAAGCTCTCCTTCCAGACTCACATCAAACATCTCCAATCCAAAGTTAAATCTAGAATTGGCTTCCTATTTCGCAACAAAGCATCCTTCACTCATGCTGCCAAACATACCCTCGTAAAACTGACCATCCTACCGATCCTTGACTTCGGCGATGTCATTTACAAAATAGCCTCCAATACCCTACTCAATAGACTGGATGCAGTCTATCACAGTGCTATCCGTTTTGTCACCAAAGCCCCATATACTACCCACCACTGCGACCTGTACGCTCTCGTTGGCTGGCCCTCGCTTCATACTCGTCGCCAAACCCACTGGCTCCAGGTCATCTACAAGACCCTGCTAGGTAAAGTCCCCCCTTATCTCAGCTCACTGGTCACCGTAGCAGCACCCACCTGTAGCACGTGCTCCAGCAGGTATATCTCTCTGGTCACCCCCAAAGCCAATTCCTCCTTTGGCCGTCTCTCCTTCCAGTTCTCTGCTACCAATGACTGGAACGAACTACAAAAATCTCTGAAACTGGAAACACTTATCTCCCTCACTAGCTTTAAGCACCAACTGTCAGAGCAGCTCACAGATCACTGCACCTGTACATAGCCCATCTATAATTTAGCCCAAACAACTACCTCTTCCCCTACTGTATTTATTTATTTATTTGTTTTGCTCCTTTGCACCCCATTATTTCTGTTTCTACTTTGCACTTTCTTCCACTACAAATCTACCATTCCAGTGTTTTACTTGATATATTGTATTTACTTTGCCACCATGGCCTTTTTTGCCTTTACCTCCCTTATCTCACCTCATTTGCTCACATTGTATATAGACTTATTTTTTTACTGTATTATTGACTGTATGTTTGTTTTACTCCATGTGTAACTCTGTGTTGTTGTATGTGTCGAACTGCTTTGCTTTATCTTGGCCAGGTCACAATTGTAAATGAGAACTTGTTATAAACTTGCCTACCTGGTTAAATAAAGGTGAAATAAAAATAAATAAAAAAAATTCAAAAACTTCTGTAATTTCTAAACGATTCACCTGATATGGATGAAAATACCCTCAAATTAAAGCTGACAGTCTGCACTTCAAATCCAAAGTTTTGGAGTATAGAGCCACTGTCCCAATAATTACGGAAGGCACTGTAGTTGAATTCACATGAAGAAGCTTGTTTTTCTCACAACTTCCTCCTTCCACCAGAGCAAAGGCCTGACCAACCCAACCCTGACCATAGGAGCCCCAGACAGACAGACCTAGTGGTGCTTCTGACCATGAGTGACCTCAAACAGGCCCGGAAGCTGAACACATTTCTGCACTGTCAGGGTCCAGACATTATGTCTGCTCAGCCAGTTTCCCATGTCAAAGAAAATGGGAATGTAGTCAATGTACAAAATGAGAACTATGAAAGCACTGTTGGCAGTGAGAAGTGCTGAGTAAGAGGAATGTATGTATATACATTGGGAGACGGTTGTGTGTGTGTGTGTGTGTGTGTGTGTGTGTGTGTGTGTGTGTGTGTGTGTGTGTGTGTGTGTGTGTGTGTGTGTGTGTGTGTGTGTGTGTGTGTGTGTGTGTGTGTGTGTGTGGCGTGCGTGCCTGCCTGCCTGCCTGCCTGCCTGCCTGCCTGCCTGCCTGAGCACAGATCAGCACAGCACACGTTGTGAAATCGGTTGAAAATCGCTGAGCGATACCAGGGAGAGAGGGGGCTCTTGAAACTGATTCTTCAGTGGGATATGTTAGGAGAGGAATGGGAGGACGGGGGAAGAGAAGAGGAAGTAGACAATGATGCATGATACATCCTGTGTTGCAACACAGAAGTCTAACGTTGGACAAAAATATGTCTTAATAAGGCACATTTAAAGCTGTTGGTACCACGGGGGCCATTTTGTTGACACAAAGACAATGTCATGTTGTTTATGTTTCATCTTCCCTCTCTCCATCTGACACATAGAGCAGATTCTTAATACCAGCCTGAAAATGTGTCTGCTCTAACATTGGCCCATATCTCTTCTTCCTGTAGCAAGACACTGCACGTTACCATGGCAACAGAAGTGAGAAGAAAGAAAAGGAAGGAGGATACCATGGTAACGAAGAGCAAAACAGCCAAATACAACATTCTCGGATGTATAGGATACATGACAAACGGGCTATAGTGACTGATCAGTGCAGCAGCGAGCCATCGAGCGTCACCATGGCAACAGTTCAGCGGTAAGTCGCTGAGAGAACCAAAAATCTCCGTCACTTTAACGGTGAGAAACTATTGTAACTAGGCCTCTTTTTTTTTACCAGAACCTTCATTCTTACCCTATCTATTAATATCATTCAGATACAGAACTAAACGACAAGCATCGTTAGGGGCACAGGGTCACATGACAAGGGGCATTAGTGCGCAGGCAGCTAGGCAGCGAGCTGGAACAGCCCCATTACCATGTGATAAATGGCTCTCCCTCAGAACCATACGTCATCTCAGAACTTTCCCTGGGGACGTGATTGATCACAGGGCCGAGGTATGCAGAGCTGACGCCCGCCACTCTATGCTCGGTAAGCTGGGACAGGCTCCATCAGTCAACCCAGCATATGGAGTATGGAGATCAGCACCAGAACACATGCAGGCCAGGCCACGTTGTTAGTACCACTAGGCTTTAATGAACAGATCAGGGGATGCCAGACTGAATCTGAAAACCAACCTGAGCCTCCAAAAATATTTTTGAGACATGCTTAAATAGGCACTTTGGTCACATTACGCCAATATTTTGTGACCAAAAGATGAAGGGGGTTAGCACTTGGGAGGCCCCTATGAAAATGAATGATTGATTTTAACAGTCTGTGCATTCATGAAGACAAACATAATTGGCCATGTGCTGTTATAATCTCCACCCGGCACAGCCAGAAGAGGACTGGCCACCCCTCATAGCCTGGTTCCTCTCTAGGTTTCTTCCTAGGTTTTGGCCTTTCTAGGGAGTTTTTCCTAGCCACCGTGCTTCTACACCTGCATTGCTTGCTGTTTGGGGTTTTAGGCTGGGTTTCTGTACAGCACTTTGAGATATCAGCTGATGTAAGAAGGGCTATATAAATAAATGTGATTTGATTTGATTTGAATTGTGCAGAAGTAGAGGTTATGTGTATAGGTCCTTATGGACATCAGAACATGTGATGGCAATAAATTGGTTCTTTCTGGTCTGGTGGCTGGTGTAAGGTGTAATTACTCAATAATGACAATGTAATAAACCTCTTAGTGTGGTAGTATTTTACAGTGTGCAGTTCTAAAATATGTAGATAGCATTGCTTAAAACTATTTACCCAAGTTTACTATGAGATTCAATCATCTTGATGCCTGGGCAAGCACTGTGAGAGGGATTGTGCAAGTTCATTTGGCAAAGTAGTCGACCCTACATCTGGATAGCATTACAGGAAACGTGAAGCCAGCCTCAGTGAACGGCTTGCCCCGCGCCCCTGGATATCAAAATACATGTCATTAACAATTTTTCACCACTTCCAAACAGGTCAGAGAATCCGTGTTAATTACTTGAACTGTAGGCTAAGTGATTAATGACACCTCGGTTTGCTGTAATTTCATTGTGGCTATGCGACACTATAGGGCAGGGTTCCGCGACTGGCGGCCTGCGGGCTGAACATGGCCTGCAGGTGATTTATTTATTTGGCCCCCCAAGTTCTTACCCCCCTTCAAAAAAGTTTTTTTATTTAGTATTTTTATTGTTGGACATAAAAGCCTGTAAAAACACCAGCAAATCAGGTCTAAGTGATTTTAATTTCGGAAATATGTTCCATAGTATTCCCACGCATAAAGGTAGTGGTGTAAAGTACTTAAGTAGAAATACTTTAAAGTACTACTTAAGTCGTTTTTGGGGGTATCTGTACTTTACTTAACTATTTATATTTTTGACAACTTTTACTTTACTACATTCCTAAAGAAAATAATGTACTTTTTACTCCATTATTTTGCCTGACACCCAAAAGTGCTTGTTACATTTTGAATGCTTAGCAGGACAGGAAAATTGTCCAATTCACAGGCTTATCAAGAGAACATCCCTGGTCATCCCTACTGCCTCTGATCTGGCGGACACACTAAGCACACATGCTTTGTTTGTCTGCGTGTTGGACTGTACCCCTGGCTATCTGTAAATGATGTCTGAGTGTTGGAGTGTTCCCCTGGCTATCTGTACATTATGTCTGAGTGTTGGACTGTGTCCCTGGCTATCTGTAAATGATGTCTGAGTGTTGGACTGTGTCCCTGGCTATCTGTAAATGATGTCTGAGTGTTGGACTGTGTCCCTGGCTATCTGTAAATGATGTCTGAGTGTCGGACTGTGTCCCTGGCTCTCTGTAAATGATGTCTGAGTGTTGGAGTGTGTCCCTGGCTATCTGTAAATTATGTCTGAGTGTTGGACTGTGTCCCTGGCTATCTGTAAATGATGTCTGAGTGTTGGACTGTGTCCCTGGCTATCTGTAAATGATGTCTGAGTGTTGGAGTGTTCCCCTGGCTATCTGTACATTATGTCTGAGTGTTGGACTGTGTCCCTGGCTATCTGTAAATGATGTCTGAGTGTTGGACTGTGTCCCTGGCTATCTGTAAATGATGTCTGAGTGTCGGACTGTGTCCCTGGCTCTCTGTAAATGATGTCTGAGTGTTGCAGTGTGTCCCTGGCTATCTGTAAATTATGTCTGAGTGTTGGACTGTGTCCCTGGCTATCTGTAAATGATGTCTGAGTGTTGGACTGTGTCCCTGGCTATCTGTAAATGATGTCTGAGTGTTGGAGTGTTCCCCTGGCTATCTGTACATTATGTCTGAGTGTTGGACTGTGTCCCTGGCTATCTGTAAATGATGTCTGAGTGTTGGACTGTGTCCCTGGCTATCTGTAAATTATGTCTGAGTGTTGGACTGTGTCCCTGGCTATCTGTAAATGATGTCTGAGTGTTGGACTGTGTCCCTGGCTATCTGTACATTATGTCTGAGTGTTGGACTGTGTCCCTGGCTATCTGTAAATTATGTCTGAGTGTTGGACTGTGTCCCTGGCTATCTGTAAATGATGTCTGAGTGTTGGACTGTGTCCCTGGCTATCTGTAAATGATGTCTGAGTGTTGAACTGTGTCCCTGGCTATCTGTAAATGATGTCTGAGTGTTGGACTGTGTCCCTGGCTATCTGTAAATGATGTCTGAGTGTTGGACTGTGTCCCTGGCTATCTGTAAATTATGTCTGAGTGTTGGACTGTGTCCCTGGCTCTCTGTAAATGATGTCTGAGTGTTGGAGTGTGTCCCTGGCTCTCTGTAAATGATGTCTGAGTGTTGGAGTGTTCCCCTGGCTATCTGTAAATGATGTCTTTGGAGTGTACCGCTGGCTATCTGTAAATGTCTGTGTTGGAGTGTTCCCCTGGCTAAAAAAAACAAGAACTTTATGTAAGGAATTTGAAATGATTCATACTTTTAATTTTACTTTTGATAGTTAAGTATATTTTAGCAATGACATTTACTTTAAAACAAAATACTTTTACTTGAGTCATTTTCTATTAAGGTATATTTACTTTTACTCAAGTATAACAATTGGGTACTTTTTACACCACTGCATAATAGAGATATATGTGATCGTATATACAAATGTAAGCAAGGTTTGAAATGATTATGTTTCAGTCAAATATTATATCTGGTCTTCTTGCAGTCAATTTGTCTACAAATTATTTGTAATTTTGGTCTGGCACCCTGACCATTCGCTCAAGGTGATCCCTGCTATAGGATGTTCCATGACCTCTGCAACATTACTCAAACTAAAAAACAGCTTGACAGACATTGGGTCCAGCAAGTAGATGTTACACAATATAGCAAATTCTCTAAATGGTTTATCATGATGAAAAACGGAAGGCCAGGAGTCTGATAAACCTATATCTTACACTGTAACCTAGGCATGTATGAACGCGATACAACGTAGCCTAGAACTAGTCGGGTAATGGGGTTACTCGGGGGAGGGAAGAGGCAACACGAAAGGGAGAGAGGATTTGAATTAAGCAAAACGAGCCCACCATAGCGCAGGCGGCCACCTGCGTAATAAAACAATAATGTGTGCAATGATAGGACTGAAACACACAAACCATCCAGGAAAGCCTTTGTGTTTTGCATCTGAGCAAAAAAACACAAACCAAAAAAAAAAACACATCAAAGCACAGACACCAGGTTAATATGCACGATGGTTTTCAATGCCGTTAAAAATCAGACAGACAGACAAACATCCCATAAATATGCGCTGGTCAGGAATACTAATCAAACCATACCTGCAATCGCTCTGTCGCTGGCTGCCACATTTTAGTAGAATCAAAGGTTTCCGTAACTACTGCTGCTGGTTATTCTCTGTGTAGTCCAGCTCACATCTGCTTGTTCTCGGCGCTTGCTTCTCCTCTTCTGCAATCTGAAGAAAACAGACAGTGAATTCCAATGGAGCTTGATGAAGCTTTCGCCTGCGAGCAGTTCCGAGACTGGTCTGCAAGGGGCGGTAGCGACAGCTGCAAGGAATGGAAGGACAGGGGGCCAGAGAACCCTTTTTTACAGACATACATACTTTCCTGCTTGAATGTCGCAAAATAATTAAATTGACTGAATATTAAAGGCTCACATAAAAATATTGCCATTATTTCAAGCAATTTTGGTCAGTGTTGCTTGGTTTACTAATTGCTGTGTGGTATTATGGTTTGCCCAAATGGTCATGGTTTTGATGGTTGATGGCGCACTTCTAAAAACCCTGTTTTAACAACAGACACATTCCAGCCTTCTGGCGCCAGTGAAGTGGCTCCATCAGATCTGGCCATGACTCAGTTTATAGGAGTTGTGCCTACCAATGGACCCCTACGAAGGCCAAACAGTGCCCTGAGACCCTGGAGGTCATGGAAAGGGGAAAAGGGGTAGAGGTCAACAAAGGCTCCCCACTCAGACTTCAGTGTAGGGTGAACCTCATCAATAACCACTGGCTCCTCTCAGCTCCACACAGTGTATGTGTGTGTATGTATGTATGTATGTACAGTGAGGGAAAAAAGTATTTGATCCCCTGCTGATTTTGAACGTTTGCTCACTGACAAAGAAATGATCAGTCTATAATTTTAATGGTAGGTTTATTTGAACAGTGAGAGACAGAATAACAACAAAAACATCCAGAAAAACACATGTCAAAAATGTTATAAAATGATTTGCATTTTAATGAGGGAAATAAGTATTTGACCCCTCTGCAAAACATGACTTAGTACTTGGTCACAAAACCCTTGTTGGCAATCACAGAGGTCAGACGTTTGTTGTAGTTGGCCACCAAGTTTGCACACATCTCAGGAGGGATTTTGTCCCACTCATCTTTGCAGATCTTCTCCAAGTCATTAAGGTTTCGAGGCTGACGTTTGGAACTCGAACCTTCAGCTCCCTCCACAGATTTTCTATGGGATTAAGGTCTGGAGACTGGCTAGGCCACTCCAGGACCATAATGTGTTTCTTCTTGAGCCACTCCTTTGTTGCCTTGGCCGTGTGTTTTGACGGTACATGGCCCCGTCCATCGTCCCTTTGATGCGGTGAAGTTGTCCTGTCCCCTTAGCAGAGAAACACCCCCAAAGCATAATGTTTCCACCTCCATGTTTGACGGTGGGGATGGTGTTCTTGGGGTCATAGGCAGCATTCCTCCTCCTCCAAACACGGCGAGTTGAGTTGATGCCAAAGAGCTCCATTTTGGTCTCATCTGACCACAACACTTTCACCCAGTTGTCCTCTGAATCATTCAGATGTTCATTGGCAAACTTCAGACGGGCATGTATATGTGCTTTCTTGAGCAGGGGGACCTTGCGGGCGCTGCAGGATTTCAGTCCTTCACGGCGTAGTGTGTTACCAATTGTTTTATTAGTGACTATGGTCCCAGCTGCCTTGAGATCATTGACAAGATCCTCCCGTGTAGTTCTGGGCTGATTCCTCACCATTCTCATGATCATTGCAACTCCACGAGGTGAGATCTTCCATGGTGCCCCAGGCCGAGGGAGACTGACAGTTCTTTTGTGTTTCTTCCATTTGCGAATAATCGCACCAACTGTTGTCACCTTCTCACCAAGCTGCTTGGCGATGGTCTTGTAGCCCATTCCAGCCTTGTGTAGGTCTACAATCTTGTCCCTGACATCCTTGGAGAGCTCTTTGGTCTTGGCCATGGTGGAGAGTTTGGAATCTGATTGATTGATTGCTTCTGTGGACAGGTGTCTTTTATACAAGTAACAAGCTGAGATTAGGAGCACTCCCTTTAAGAGTGTGCTCCTAATCTCAGCTCGTTACCTGTATAAAAGACACCTGGGAGCCAGAAATCTTTCTGATTGAGAGGGGGTTAAATACTTATTTCCCACATTAAAATGCAAATCAATTTATAACATTTTTGACATGCGTTTTTCTGGATTTTTTTGTTGTTATTCTGTCTCTCACTGTTCAAATAAACCTACCATTAAAATGATAGACTGATCATTTCTTTGTCAGTGGGCAAACGTACAAAATCAGCAGGGGATCAAATACTATTTTCCCTCACTGTATGTGTCTGTCTGTCTGTCTGTGTATCTGTGTGTGTGTGTGTATGTGTGTGTTTGTGTGTGTGTGTGTCGATGCGCACGTGTGTGTGTGTCCATGCGTGAATACGTGTGTGTGTGTGTCCATGCGTTCACATGTATGTGTGTGTGTGTATGTGTATGTGTGTGTGTGTGTAGGCGCAGTGAGTGACGAGACGACGCCACAGCCAACCTTTATTTACAGATGTTTACTCTGGGAACATCTGGATTAAGCAGGAGGTCACCAAGGCCGTACACGGGGTAACAACACTCCTTATATGGGTATTTCCCACTGCTGACATGTTGTCTGGGGCAACTGGTTATGGAGAGACATGGAGGGACTGTCTAATGGTGGAAACATGTTGCCCATTTTCCTATGGTAGTGGGTACTGCGTCTATGGACACTCCTCATTCTGGCCAGTGTTATTGAGTTCCTATAGTGTCTCTGTATTTAGCATGTCTTTTGGTAGATTGATGCTAGATAACACCAGTACTTACAAAACCTCAGTTTTTCCTTAATTTGTTAAGACTGATTAGGTTCTCAGGAGTTGTGAAATGCCCAATATTGATATGATACAATTTTGAGTTGGTTTTCAAAGCACTAGTTTAGTCAAAAAATAGTACTTAGTCTTGTGCTTTGGAGGTTATCCAAACCCACTTCTCATGTCAAGTCGTGATAAATCATCTTTGCGACTTCAGTATTATTTTTTCCATTTCAAAAGTATTGAGATCTAATTGCTGAGGTTTTGGTCACAATACTCAAGAGACGCTGCTGGAGTTGGATTGGACAGAAGAAATACTGATTCCATTCCAAGGTTAGCTGTCCATTGGACTCCAGAAGGCAGACAGAAGAAAGGGAGGCCCATGACAACATGGAGAACAATGACGAGTGAAGACTGAACTCCAGCAACACCAGCAGAGCTGGAGCACAGCGGAGAAGACGGCCAAGGACCACAGGAAGTGAAGATCCTTTGTTGCTGCCCAATGCTCCAGCCGGCGTGACGGGATGAGTGAGTCAATGAGGTTTTACATATTAAATTCATGTTTATACACGTGTATTACAATGACCAAGTCTTGTCATAGTACATTTCCATTGAGTCAACAGAACCCTGTGAGTCAAATGTTTTCCTAGACACAAATAGACCTCTGGTGTCATAATAAGAACAAACACTACGGAACTCACACGAGACACCAGCTGGGTTTGTGTTCACTTCAACCTTTATTGTTACATCATTGAACATAGATAATAATCATGTGGTTCTTCTCTTTTAAAAAAAGACGACCCGAGTAGGCAAAACATCAGTCAAGTGGAGAGCTCACTCGGTGCTCCGGGTGGGCGGAGATTTCACTCAAGAACCAATGGAATGGTCTAAAATGTGCCGCCCATCCGGCGCCCCAAACGAATGCATCCAGGGGTTGACCCTGAGTGGAACAACACAACCGCACACAGACAGAGAGAGACACCTATACCTGGGACACAGAAGCACATATATAACTGGAGCAGAGCCACCAGCTGACCCCCACCTGTCAGTCATCCACACAAGACCCGCCCACTGGCTACTCGGACCACTCCTGCAAAAAACACAATTATTACTCTTCCTTTATTTGTACAGAACTTGCATGTAAATAATAAAAACATGACAACCAATGTTTTAAAAAAATGCTGTTTTAAAGCTTCCCCCATAGTGGTTTTGTACATCTCTTCTACCGCTACCCCACGTTGTTGCCTGAAGAAGGAGACGATTTTGCCACAAACCTGGCAAAGACACAGTAAATCAACCACAATACACGGAGGGTTTCAAAATGATGCAGAAAACATTGAATCTACCCATGCACCAAGTAAGGCAACCTACTGCAGATTTTTTATATAGAAAGATATATATCGTACTGCACTATGACAAGTGCACCTATTTCTACCACACCTGTAAGAACTCCTATCGACAGCCTCTGCTGAATCTACACTTTAAACTGAGCTCATGAGTTGGTGAGGGACATCAGGAACCACCCCTCTAGGACCCCAATGGCATCCTGGGTAATGTAGTCACCTTCTACTGGAGAGAAGAAGCAACCAAGATGGCAATATCACCCAACACCCACTAAAAAAGATACGCTCTTATGCTACAGTAGCTTAATGGATATTCCAACAGTAAAATAGATGTATCAAATTCCAGATTTGTATTTATCTTTCCGCATAACTATTGTTTTTTTTCTCCACTACATTTATTTTGTTCATTTTTATCTAAAGAAATACTAAATGGTTTTCATTAACTGAATTTGTGTATATTGGTGCACGTCCGAACATGTGCTGTTAGTTGTATGTGTGAACAGGTGATGCGTGATACTGTGTGTGGGTGGGTGTGTTGCCGCTGTGTTTTCTACAAATCTTTTGTTTTGATCAGAGTGACCAGGGGCTTGTCGTCAGGGCTGTAGTCCTCGTAGGTGATGGGTGCGGCGTCGTACATGGCCGGCCGGGACTTCTTCCCAAATCTGAGAGAGGGGAAGAAAACACATATATGGAACATCACTTCAGGTAGGACAGTTAGCTACATGCAAGACAGTTCCTAATGTTTCAAGTGTAGAGTTGCTAGGTTGAGAATGAAATACAGGTGACAGGTGAGGGTAGGGTTATAAAGGAGATGTTGCATGTTACAAACAGAGTAATATAAATATGGTGTTGTAAGAGAGGCATTACACATTTACCCACAGTGTATTACAGGTGAGTATACCCTAGTGCTGGTAATCTTCCAAGATTAGCCTGAAATCAACCGGAATGGGCCTTTGTCTCGTGTATGACATTGTTATTGAGTATTGCATTGTTGGGTTTTGAGTTTTCAAGAAAGGCATTTCACTGTACTTGTGCATTAAAAACATTGGAAACTTGAATGGGCCTTTATCTCCCGGTAAATAGCAAAGCTATAACAGGAGGTGTTTCTAATGGCTGAATCAATTTAATACATTAAATATTAACAACGTTGAGGCACTTGTATACTTATAGTAAACAAGCCTAGTCTACCCTGAGGTGTGACTGGTTCAGAGAGCTTTGTGCCGTCTCACCTGGCGTGGCGGATGGAGGCGATGGCGTTGCTGAACTCGCTGTCGATGCTACGGCAGTTGTAGAACTCCTGGTAGGCATGGCGAGACGAGCCCTGGTACTCGATGCGGCTGATACGGCAGATGCCCACGATGAGGATGATGAGCATGAGGACGAAGGCCACGCACAGGGCGCCGATGATGATGTAGAGGGAGTGACGCGGCATGTTGGTCAGGGTGTCCTCGGGGTGGGTGGTCTTCCACTGCAAGTCTGAGAGAGAAAGAGACAGACAGACTTATGAATAACCTAAGAAAGGCATGTACATGTAATCATATTTCATCATTTACTCCCACAACAAGGGGATTCTGGGTAATGTACTTACGTATCTCACAGCTGGCCCCTACCCAGCCTGGGGGGCAGTGGCAGGTGTAGGCATTTGATTGGTCGATGCAGGTTCCTCCGTGATGACAGGGATTGCTCTCACACTCGTTGATGTCAACCTCACAGTCCTCCCCTGAGATAACCAATAGTGGGGCGGGGGGGGGGGGGGGGGGGGGGGGGGAACAGCAGGTACAGGTATACTTTGAAGGGGTTCAGAGGTGGTTTGCTCCCTAGTCAGAACAGCCTACTCCCACCTGTGTCCCCAAGGCCTACTATGATAGACTGGGTGACAGACGTGTACTCACACGCACACGCATGCACACACACACACAAAACACACACACACAGAGTTGAAATGCTCACCAAGGTAACCAGGTGGGCAGACACAGGTGGCGTTGAGGCCCACACTCTCACAGTGTCCTCCGTTCTGACAGTGAGCCTTCAGACAAGGATCCCTGTAGATCTCACAGTGTCTGCCTGCACAGGGACAAACACATATGACCCATTAATGACTCACACACAGTACTCTCTACAGACCTGGGTTCAAATACCTTTGGAAATATTTCAAACACTTTAAGCATTTGCTTTAGCCTGTCTGGAGTGCCAGGGGGGCTGTGTTTGCACTTTTAGGACTTTTGTATTGGCTCATTGCAACAGACAAGCTCATTAAAGGACAGCATAAATATTTGAAATGATTACAAATAGTATTTGAATCCAGGTCTGCTCTACACATGACAGTTCACATCAGCACAGCACACTATCTCGCAATTTACTACATAAACGCATACTGTAGACAACATACAATCATTTATATGGATACATTTATAATACAGGCTGTATAAACTCATCGAATTAGCATACATATAGCAGTATCAGCATCATCACACAATCCCACCCCGGGATAACATACTTAAAACTGTCCCCGTTGAGTCACATTGGATTGAAATCAACACACACACACACACCACACACACACACACACACACACACACACACACACACACACACACACACACACACACACACACACACACACACACACCTACCTTCATACTGGGGAGTGCAGGCACATTCGTAAGCGTTGATGAGGTCTCTGCAGGTAGCATAGTTCTGACAGGGGGCTGACAGACACTCGTTGTATTCTTCCTCACAGTACAGACCATGGTACCCTAGGAGACACACCACACACACATAAAGTCACACTGTCTGATCATAATATTAGATGACAGTTCAAGTAATGATTATGTTTAGATATCACTAACGAGAAGATCACGGTGATAGACTCCTCAGCACATATCATTTTTTTATGAGGGTGAGTTAAAAGTGGTTTAATGTACCTTTATTTATATATAGAGATGATCACTTAGATGGAACAAGTCAAACATATTTCTTTGCCTACATGTCTATGGCAAAACCTTGTGGATGTTACATCCACAGACATCTTATTAAATTAATTCTAGATGCAATTCTATGGTTCCGTCGATATATAGCCATGATTCAGCCGTGATTGTTAGTGATGTCTATTAAATGCAGTACACCCCAGTTGCCACTGGGTGGCAGGTTTGCACTGGGACTGAGAATTGTGGGTCTTGGTGTTTTTCCTTATAAAAGAGAAGCAGTATGAGCCCAAGGTCAGAACACAGCGATTGACAGAATCTCAAAGTTGATGTAGGACATTGTGTTCTTTCTTCAGAGCTTACAAGCAGAAGATACCGTACTGAGTATAGACATGTCGGTATGTGCAATACATGCGTGAGTGTGTGTCAGGCTGTGCGTGCGTGTCTGGCTTTCTGCTGGTGTGTGCATGTGTTTGTCGTTCACCATGAGAGGAAACATTTACATACAAAGTAAGCCTTGATAAATCCCAGAGGTTCTCATAAAAAGCCAGTGAAATGTCAAGTGCCTTTCCCAGACTCCCAGACCCATATCCTCTGACTAGTCTGACTCTCCTCTGCCTGATATGGATACAGGGAGCCTGGAATCCACTATATATATCAGATCCCTCACAGCCTCCTCTCCTCGTAGAGGACGTAGACACCAGCTGGCATATTGATGAACAGGAGAAAAGGTCAATTATTTCCTTAAACGAGTCTGATTGCAAATCACCAATGACATCATTCCCGTTAGATGGGGGCTGTCTGAATGGAGCTGTGTGATTGGACGGCATCATCTGCCCAACTTGTGTAGTCAAACAATGGTTGCAGAGAGACAATGGTCTGGAAGGAAGCGCAAAGCAACTGTCTCACCTAATAAAAGAGATCCTAATAAAAATTAACCAGATGACAGAGGAGAGGGAGAGGGAAATGAGGTGAGGGAAGAGAGATAAAGAGAGAGAAGAGAGGAGGACAGAGAGAGAGGGACAGAAAGCCAAAGAGAGAACGAGATGAAGAGCAATGGAGAATAACATAGAATAGGTTAGCGTGAAAGGTGAACAGAGATATTATGTGTGAATATACTGGGTGATATTATGTGTGAATATACTGTGTGATATTATGTGTGAATATACTGTGTGATATTATGTGTGAATATACTGTGTGATATTATGTGTGAATATACTATGTGATATTATGTGTGAATATACTGTGTGATATTATGTGTGAATATACTGTGTGATATTATGTGTGAATATACTATGTGATATTATGTGTGAATATACTGTGTGATATTATGTGTGAATATACTGTGTGATATTATGTGTGAATATACTATGTGATATTATGTGTGAATATACTGTGTGATATTATGTGTGAATATACTATGTGATATTGTCACGACTTCCGCCGAAGTCGGTCCCTCTCCTTGTTCAGGCGGTGTTTGGTGGTCGACGTCACCGACCTTCTAGCCATCACTGATCCATTTTTCATTTACCATTGGTTTTGTCTTGTCTTCCTTCACACCTGGTTCCAATCCCATCAATTACATGTTGTGTATTTAACCCTCTGTTTCCCCCCATGTCCTTGTCAGAGATTGTTTGATTTGTATATTTGTGTATTATGTGTTGGTGCGCGACGGGTTTTGTACCCACTTTTTATTATTTAGTATTTTTGGTTTTGGAGTTTTGTAAAGTACTGATTAAACAACTCCGTTTATACCAAGTTTGATTCTCCTGCGCCTGACTTCCCTGCCACCAACACGCACCCATTACAGATATTATGTGTGAACATACTGTGTGATATTATGTGTGAACATACTGTGTGATATTATGTGAACATACTGTGTGATATTATGTGTGAACATACTGTGTGATATTATGTGAATATACTGGGTGAATATACTGTGTGATATTATGTGTGAACATACTGTGTGATATTATGTGTGAATATACTGTGTGATATTATGTGAATATACTGGGTGAATATACTGGGTGATATTATGTGTGAATATACTGGGTGATATTATGTGTGAATATACTGGGTGAATATACTGTGTGATATGTGTGAATATACTGTGTAATATTATGTGTGAACATACTGTGTTATATTATGTGTGAATATACTGGGTGAATATACTGTGTGATATTATGTGTGAATATACTGGGTGATATGTGTGAATATACTGTGTGATATTATGTGTGAATATACTGGGTGATATTATGTGTGAATATACTGGGTGATATTATGTGTGAATATACTGTGTGATATTATGTGTGAATATACTGGGGGATATTATGTGTGAATATACTGTGTGTATATACTGTGTGATATTATGTGTGAATATACTGGTTGATATTATGTGTGAATATACTGGGTGATATTATGTGTGAATATACTGGGTGATATTATGTGTGAATATACTGGGTGATATTATGTGTGAATATACTGGGTGATAATACTGTGTGATATTATGTGTGAATATACTGTGTGTGTCACGTTCTGACCTTAGAATGAGGTCATTTTTCCATAGTAGATTGGTCAGGGTGTGACAGGGGGGTGTTTTTGTCTATGTATTTGGGGTTTTCTGTTTTCTATGTGGGTTGTCTACATTGTCGTTCTATGTTGTATTTTTTATGTTGTGGCCGGGTATGGTTTCCAATCAGAGGCAGGTATTTTTCGTTGTCTCTGATTAGAAGTCATACTTAGGCAGCCTGTTTTTCATGGGGTTTTGTGGGTGGTTGTTTTCCGTTTCGTTGTTTGTACCTGACGGGACTGTTGTTGGTCGTTTTGTTATTTTGCAAAGTGTTTTCATTAAAAGTAAATATGAGCACTTCACACGCCGCATTTTGGTCTCCTTTAGACGACCCTTATTACAGTGTGATAATACAGTGTGATATTATGTGTGAATATACTGGGTGATATTATGTGTGAATATACTGTGTGAATATACTGTGTGAATATACTGTGTGAATATACTGTGTTATATTATGTGTGAACATACTGGGTGAATATACTGGGTGATATTATGTGTGAATATACTGTGTGAATATACTGTGTGAATATACTGTGTGAACATACTGTGTTATATTATGTGTGAACATACTGGGTGAATATACTGGGTGATATTATGTGTGAATATACTGGGTGATATTATGTGTGAATATACTGGGTGATATTATGTGTAAATATACTGTGTGATATGTGTGAATATACTGTGTGATATGTGTGAATATACTGTGTGATATGTGTGAATATACTGTGTGAATTTACTGTGTGATATTATGTGTGAATATACTGGTTGATATTATGTGTGAATATACTGTGTGATATTATGTGTGAATATACTGGGTGAATATAATGTGTGATATTATGTGTGAATATACTGTGTGATAATACTGTGTGATATTATGTGTGAATATACTGTGTGATATTATGTGTGAATATACTGTGTGTGTCACGTTCTGACCTTAGAATGAGGTCATTTTTCCATAGTAGATTGGTCAGGGTGTGACAGGGGGGTGTTTTTGTCTATGTATTTGGGGTTTTCTGTTTTCTATGTGGGTTGTCTACATTGTCGTTCTATGTTGTATTTTCTATGTTGTGGCCGGGTATGGTTTCCAATCAGAGACAGGTGTTTTTCGTTGTCTCTGATTGGAAGCCATACTTAGGCAGCCTGTTTTTCATGGGGTTTTGTGGGTGGTTGTTTTCCGTTTCGTTGTTTGTACCTGACGGGACTGTTGTTGGTCGTTTTGTTATTTTGCAAAGTGTTTTCATTAAAAGTAAATATGAGCACTTCACACGCCGCATTTTGGTCTCCTTTTGACGACCCTTATTACAGTGTGATAATACAGTGTGATATTATGTGTGAATATACTGGGTGATATTATGTGTGAATATACTGGGTGATATTATGTGTGAATATACTGGGTGATATTATGTGTGAATATACTGGGTGATATTATGTGTGAATATACTGGGTGATATGTGTGGATATACTGGGTGATATGTGTGATATCGCTGCCAAAGGTGCTTCAACAAAGTACTGCGTAAAGGGTCTGAATACTTATGTAAATGTGATATCCGTTTTTTATTTTTACTAAATAAAAAGAAACAGTTTTGTCATTATGAGGCATTGTGTAAAGAGGGGAAAAAAACGATTTAATCAATTTTAGAATAAGGCTGTAACGTAACAAAATGTGGAAAAAGTGAAGGGGTCTGAATACTTTCCGAATGCACTGTACAGTATATAAGGGAATGTTGAGGTTGTTTCAATGAGAGAACAAATACCATAAGGCAATGGTATGAGACAAGAATATACTAATAAGAGTATGAACACAGTGAGAAGTATCTGGCTACAGAGGACAGTCTGAATGGATAGTGTGATTCCCCAAAGGAACTATTTTAAGTGAAGTGATCTAAAATGGTGGAATTGGGTTGTTTCTGTAAAAAAAAATTATAGCCATTACTAATTTAGAGTGTCTCACTCCCCATCCAACATAAGATTGCAAATTACATCAAGATGAAAACTGAAAGGCAGAAAGACATATAAAGGGAACTCTAGGACAGACTGATAGGGAGGAGCAGCAGCCTGTCACACTGTGTTGATGCTTCTACTGATAGGGTCGTTCTCCTGCAGTCACACCCAGACCTGGGTTTAAATACTATTTGAAATATTTCCAATATTACTACCATTTGTTTAAGCCTGCCTGGAGTGCCAAATGAGCGGGGTTTGCAATTTTGCGACTATTCTATTTGTTCCCTTGTACCAGGCAAGCTCAATCAAGCCCAGCTAAAGTCATTGACATTTTTTACATTTACATTTACGTCATTTAGCAGACGCTCTTATCCAGAGCGACTTACAAATTGGTGCATTCACCTTATGATATCCAGTGGAACAACCACTTTACAATAGTACATCTATATGGGGGGGGGGGGGGTTAGAAGGATTACTTTATCCTATCCCAGGTATTCCTTAAAGAGGTGGGGTTTCAGGTGTCTCCGGAAGGTGGTGATTGACTCCGCTGTCCTGGCGTCGTGAGGGAGCTTGTTCCACCATTGGGGTGCCAGAGCAGCGAACAGTTTTGACTGGGCTGAGCGGGAACTGTGCTTCCGCAGAGGTAGGGGGCCAGCAGGCCAGAGGTGGATGAACGCAGCTGGGTAATTGATTTCAAATAGTATTTTAACCAAGGTCTGGTCACACAGCTGGGTAATTGCTGAATAAGGATAATGATTTGTCATCATTCCACACCATTAATCTGAGCATGTAGCCATAAAAACCAGTGGCATGATCAATGAGCACATAATGGGCATGGTATTACGTACTCTGTGTCTGCATCAATGATATCACTGGGTGGGTTGGGGAATGGGTTGTGGAATAGTGAGTAGTAACAATGCTAATTTAAGATGCAGTATATTATATGTGGCAGGTTCACTGTAATATCATATTTATTGTGGGAGAATCAATCTGTTAGCTAGTTTTACAGCTCATCTATAGTGTGGGTAATGGGAGGTGGATCAGATTACCCCCATACTAACACACACTCGCTCGCAGACACAGGATGGCTCACCTGGGACACACAGACACCTGAAGCTAGTGCCCACACTGCGGCAAATCCCGTGGGCACAGGGGTTGAGGGCACAGAAGTCCACCAGCTGGGCACAGGTCGGGCCGGTGAAGCCGGCGGCACAGCTGCAGCCAAAGCCCAGGCCGGGACCCTGGGGGAAGCAGCTCCCGTTGTTGTGGCAGGGGCTGGAGGCACATGGGTCCACTCTCTGTTCACACATACTGCCCTGATACCCTGAGAGAGATGAAGGGAGAAAAAGCGTGAGCGAGAGGAACGAGAAAGAGAGGGGGGGGAGAGAGCATCTGGTCTGGTGGCAGGAATGCTGTGGGGTTCTGGGAGTGTGAAGGACCCCATTGTGGGTGTTGAGGTGGCTCTGTGGACTCACTGGGATGTAGCCCACAGCATCTGTTTTGTCTACACACATGCACAAACCCGTCCCCCGTCCCCAGTCTCCCTCCCTCCCTCCCGCCCACACACAAACACATACAAACAAACAGGCATTGTTCTTCAACACAAGCCAGCAAACCCATACTTAAAGACATGCTCCGGTACTTTGGCGACTAGTAAGTATTTATTTTAAACCTCCTGCTTTGGGCTGGACGTGTCCATGTGTAGCTCATACATGCATAATCTATGAGAAAGAAAGAAAAGATCCTGTCTGAGACACACGCAGAAACCCAGAGACTCCAGCAGGTTATCCCTCCCTCTCTACAGTGACAGTGAGATAATGTCCATCAGTCTGGGTGATATTGAGTCCTCCGTGCATCTGGATAAATGAATCAGCAGACCCTGAGAGCCTATCTTCATTAGCCCGATGAACTACACACACTTACACAATCACTGACACAATCAACATGCTCCTGGGTTATATTGACTGTGTAACACACACACATACACAGGCCAACACACATACATAGCCTGACACAAACACCCTCATAAATGCTCACACACACACTCTCTCTCTCTCACACACACAGTCCCTTCACAATAAAGCAGTCTCCTCTCTGCGCTACCATGGCGATGATCCTGATAAAAACAGCTTGTGATGGAACCATTCTCCTGAGGAGGGAGGGAGGACAGATGGGAGGGTGGAGAGAGGGGAGGAGGGAAGCGGCAAGGGGGGCACCTTGAGAGTGGCAGAGATGGTGGCAGCGATTGCAGAAGGTGTGACAAAGTGGAAGTTTGATTGAGGGTGACCTCAATTTATGATCAGCCTTTCTCATAAGAACATCAGGATGTAGAAGGCGGGTGGGAGTAGAGAAGCCAGGTCAAACCAGATAGACTGCAGAATTAGACGTTTGTCCAGGTCCCCGGGACGTCGGGAGATACCTTCCATACCGGTCACTAGGGGCATCGAGCAGGCTCACGGCTTGCTAGCGCGTTGTGGATGGCGATAGAGATAGGACTTAAAGGTCCCCATGTAAAAAACCTTTAGAGTGACTAAAATATCACACATAATATTTGGGGGGGATAGAAATGCTCACAATTTTAGAAAAATGACTTTTTCTCTCATGGCTAACTACCAGGAAGTTTGAAAAGACACCCTGAGTGGGCAGGGAGCTTATATTCATGAGCTTGCCTTGACTTACAGCTCTTTGAAATGCCTATGTCAAGAAACTTGGATGCAGTGAGCAGTAAAATAATCTCAAACTAATTTGGTGATACACAATTAACTCAAACTACATTAAAATTGCATCACTAGCTAGGTTTCCATCCAATTGGCCACAAATTATCATGAGAATATTACAAAAAAAATGACCAGTGGTGTGCTTCCACCAAACAGACTGGTTGCAGATAAAATTCAGTATGTGGTGTCATAGTGAACACACAAAGACATGTTTCACTTAGGTTTTCATGTAATCAAAATCTACAGTTCAACATGTTTTCCACTCTACCGATAGTTTTGTCAGAAAAACTGTTGCTTTAAATAGCAAATGTGCCTACTCTGGTCTCGGCACCTGCCCTCTAGCCAACAGCTAGCTGATACAGTGCAGGTAGGCTGTGTGAGTACAGTAGGCTAGTCTACATTATGAGATTATTATGGATAAGACGGAGAATATTTGTGTTTGTCAAAAGGCAGTCAAGCATCGATCATCATGTCACCAGAATAAGAACCTCGGTATTTATCAGAAAGGAGCATCAAGATCACCCTGCACTTTCAGCACCCTGTGAAGTTCATCATAACTAATAACATCTGTAGACTAATAAACTGCATGGTTTCCAAGTCTTAGTGGGAGGACCACAAACCATATCATCACTAAGTTTACATCTTTATATACACTTTTTTTTTGTGTGGGGGGGGGGGGGGGGGGGGGGGGGGGGGGGGGGGGGGGGACTTGCCTGTTATGCATGTTATTTTGCCATTAATACATGTCACATATCAGTTTGCAAACAATGTAAAATATATATATATACAGGCAAGTATATATATATATATATACAGGCAAGTATATATACAGGCAAGTATATATATATATATATATATATATATATATATATATATATATATATATATATATATATATATATACACACATATCATTGACTTAATAAAGCTGTGTACAAACAGGCAGCTCCAAAATGCAGGTGTTACAGCCTAGCTCAGTGCTTTCTGTGGTGGTGGGGTAGGCCAGCAGAAAATAGGAGCATTGTACCGTGATTGGCTCAGCATTGCACCGTGATTGGCTCAGTGTTCTGTCACTCATGGGGACACTACGTCACCCGCCTTTAGTAAGGGTAGACATCAAGAATGTGAGCCCTTTGTGTGCTGCCATCGAGTTACATTAGAAGTGCCCTTCCAAGAAGGCTCAAGGTCATTGGCCACAGACAAAATGATGTCAAATTATATCTACAGTAGCTTTGATTGGACTGATCATGTCAACATCATACTTTCTAAATCTTAGCTAGCAGTCATCATCAATAATCAAGACGACAATCTACTGGAAAATCATTTTTAATCCTTGTCATATGAGGAGAAATAATGAAGAGAAATTATAGATAAAACATATCGGTGCTCATCAACCATTGGACATAAACATTACACAACAAGTTGGAAATCGCAAATTCAACAGTGAGTTGTTTGGAAGGAATCGGTGACAGTAGCTAACCGCAGGCATTGCAACTGGGAAGTCAGACTGGGAAAATATGTTTTGAACGGTCATCCAACTCGGAACTGTAAATCTTTGATGACTACATTTTCCTACGAAGGACTGCCACGCACAACAAGGTGAGTCCAAAAATGTATTGTATGCTGCTGCATAAATGTAATATGCCAGGGAGATAAGGTCAGCCATATAAGCTGTTTTTTTTTTTAAAGGCAGTAAACGTGGCTGAATGAACTGTTTCGCTGCCAGACAAGGCTCCGCTGATAGCCAGGTGTAGTGGTGGTAAGGATTCACTCTATGGTGCTGAAAAGAAAGCTCTGCTGTTGGGACAGCTTTATGTAGGAGGTAACAGTTTGTTGGCACCGCTTGTCACCGTTATAGTGCAATTAATGTATTGTTTAGTGTTGTGTTGTGTAGTGGCTTTGCTGGCATGCATAAAAAAAAATGTTAGGGGACTTTGCCCCAACAAGATTTACATGCTAAAATAGCCACTGCTTCGATATGATGGTTATTATATCTATATTTGCGCATAAAGGCATTTCCACCACCATTTCTCGCATAATTCATTTTACGGACACAAAAAGATCCCGCCATGTAGAAGAAACAAATTATCTGTCTGCATTTATAGAATTGTACCGAAACTTCCTGTTTCCATCACAGCTGTCATGATTTTCTTTCATATGGAATGACTGTACTTGTATAAAAACTGTGGATGGAAACATGATTAATGAAGTAAATGTTTTTATGCATCCCTTTTGGCATGTCTCTTGTGATGCGGTTCACAACAGCACTGACATGACAGCCGCTTCAGAGTTTTGAACGACCCTTCCCGCTCTTTGGTTCCATGCTGGCTGAAGACGTAGCTAGCCAGTAACTAGCTAACACCAGACACAGATGAAAGGGGAGACATACTGTAAGTATCATTGTCGTGTAAATCAGCTAGAAAGATGTGTCGGCATCGATTAATTGTCTCTGGCCCCCTCCCAGTTAGGGGGATTGATGAGCTCTACAGCAGAGTCTCACAACTCAATCGCTGGTTGAAAACTGTTTTCTGCCCCTCCCAAAAGATAGAATTTGTAGATAATTGGCCCTCTTTCTGGGACTCACCCACAAACAGGACCAAGCCTGGCCTGTTGAGGAGTGACGGACTCCATCCTAGCTGGAGGGGTGCTCTCATCTTATCTACGAACATAGACAGGGCTCTAACTCCTCTAGCTCCACAATGAAATAGGGTGCAGGCCAGGCAGCAGGCTGTTAGCCAGCCTGCCAGCTTAGTGGAGTCTGCCACTAGCACAGTCAGCGTAGTCAGCTCAGCTTTCCCCATTGAGACCGTGTCTGTGCCTCGATCTAGGTTGGGCAAAATTAAAAATGGCGGTGTTCGCTTTTGCAATCTCACTAGTATAAAGACCTCCTCCATTCCTGCCATTATTGAAAGAGATTGTGATACCTCACATCTCAAAATTGGGTTACTTAATGTTAGATCCCTCACTTCCAAGGCAGTTATAGTCAATGAACTAATCACTGATAATAATCTTGATGTGATTGGCCTGACTGAAACATGGCTTAAGCCTGATGAATTTACTGTGTTAAATGAGGCCTCACCCCCTGGTTACACTAGTGACCATACCCCCCGTGCATCCGGCAAAGGCGGAGGTGTTGCTAACATTTACGATAGCAAATTTCAATTTACAAAAAAAAAAACTATGACGTTTTCGTCTTTTGAGCTTCTAGTCATGAAATCTATGCAGCCTACTCACTCACTTTTTATAGCTACTGTTTACAGGCCTCCTGGGCCATATGCAGTGTTCCTCACTGAGTTCCCTGAATTCCTATCGGATCTTGTAGTCATAGCAGATAATATTCTAATTTTTGGTGACTTTAACATTCACATGGAAAAGTCCACAGACCCACTCCAAAAGGCTTTCGGAGCCATCATCGACTCAGTGGGTTTTGTCCAACATGTCTCTGGACCTACTCACTGCCACAGTCATACTCTGGACCTAGTTTTGTCCCATGGAATAAATGTTGTGGATCTTAATGTTTTTCCTCATAATCCTGGACTATCGGACCACCATTTTATTACGTTTGCAATTGCAACAAATAATCTGCTCAGACCCCAACCAAGGAGCATTAAAAGTCGTGCTATAAATTCTCAGACAACCCAAAGATTCCTTGATGCCCTTCCAGACTGCCTCTGCCTACCCAAGGACGTCAGAGGACAAAAATCAGTTAACCACCTAACCGAGGAACTCAATTTAACCTTGCGCAATACCCTAGATGCAGTTGCACCCCTAAAAACTAAAAACATCTGTCATAAGAAACTAGCTCCCTGGTATACAGAAAATACACGAGCTCTGAAGCAAGCTTCCAGAAAATTGGAACGGAAATGGCGCCACACCAAACTGGAAGTCTTCCGACTAGCTTGGAAAGACAGTACCGTGCAGTATCGAAGAGCCCTCACTGCTGCTCGATCATCCTATTTTTCCAACTTAATTGAGGAAAATAAGAACAATCCGAAATTTCTTTTTGATACTGTCGCAAAGCTAACTAAAAAGCAGCCTTCGCAAATGGAGGATGGCTTTCACTTCAGCAGTAATAAATTTATGAACTTCTTTGAGGAAAAGATCATGATCATTAGAAAGCAAATTACAGACTCCTCTTTAAATCTGGGTATTCCTCCAAAGCTCCATTGTCCTGAGTCTACACAACTCTGCCAGGACCTAGGATCAAGGGAGATACTAAAGTGTTTTAGTACTATATCTCTTGACACAATGATGAAAATAATCATGGCCTCCAAACCCTCAAGCTGCATACTGGACCCTATTCCAACTAAACTACTGAAAGAGCTGCTTCCTGTGCTTGGCCCTCCTATGTTGAACATAATAAACGGCTCTCTATCCACCGGATGTGTACCAAGCTCACTAAAAGTGGCAGTAATAAATCCTCTCTTGAAAAAGCTGAATCTTGATCCAGAAATTATAAAAAACTATCGGCCTATATCGAATCTTCCATTCCTCTCAAAAATTTTTGAAAAAGCTGTTGCACAGCAACTCACTGCCTTCCTGAAGACAAACAATGTATACGAAACGCTTCAGTCTGGTTTTAGACCCCATCATAGCACTGAGACTGCACTTGTGAAGGTGGTAAATGACCTTTTAATGACGTCAGACCGAGGCTCTGCATCTGTCCTCGTGCTCCTAGATCTTAGTGCCGCTTTTGATACCATCGATCACCACATTCTTTTGGAGAGATTGGAATCCCAAATTGGTCTACATGGACAAGTTCTGGCCTGGTTTAGATCTTATCTGTCGGAAAGATATCAGTTTGTCTCTGTGAATGGTTTGTCCTCTGACAAATCAATTGTACATTTCGGTGTTCCTCAAGGTTCCATTTTAGGACCACTATTGTTTTCACTATATATTTTACCTCTTGGGGATGTCATTCGAAAACATAATGTTAAATTTCACTGCTATGCGGACGACACACAGCTGTACATATCAATGAAACATGGTGAAGCCCCAAAATTGCCCTCGCTAGAAGCCTGTGTTTCAGACATAAAGAAGTGGATGGCTGCAAACTTTCTACTTTTAAACTCGGACAAAACAGAGATGCTTGTTCTAGGTCCCAAGAAACAAAGAGATCTTCTGTTGAATCTGACAATTAATCTGGATGGTTATACAGTCGTCTCAAATAACACTGTGAAGGACCTCGGCGTTACTCTGGACCCTGATCTCTCTTTTGAAGAACATATCAAGACTGTTTCAAGGACAGCTTTTTTCCATCTACGTAACATTGCAAAAATCAGAAACTTTCTGTCCAAAAATGACGCAGAAAAATTAATCCATGCTTTTGTTACTTCTAGGCTGGACTACTGCAATGCTCTACTTTCCGGCTACCCGGATAAAGCACTAAATAAACTTCAGTTAGTGCTAAATACGGCTGCTAGAATCCTGACTAGAACCAAAAAATTTGATCATATTACTCCAGTGCTAGCCTCCCTACACTGGCTTCCTGTTAAGGCAAGGGCTGATTTCAAGGTTTTACTGCTAACCTACAAAGCATTACATTGGCTTGCTCCTACCTATCTTTCCGATTTGGTCCTGCCGTACATACCTACACGTACGCTACGGTCACAAGACGCAGGCCTCCTAATTGTCCCTAGAATTTCTAAGCAAACGGCTGGAGGTAGAGCTTTCTCCTATAGAGCTCCATTTTTATGGAATGGTCTGCCTACCAATGTGAGAGACGCAGACTCAGTCTCAACCTTTAAGTCTTTACTGAAGACTTATCTCTACAGTAGGTCCTATGATTAAGTATAGTCTGGCCCAGGAGTGTGAAGGTGAACGGAAAGGCTGGAGCAACGAACCGCCCTTGCTGTCTCTGCCTTGCCGGTTCCCCTCTTTCCACTGGGATTCTCTGCCTCTAACCCTTTTACAGGGGCTGAGTCACTGGCTTACTGGTGTTCTTCCATGCCGTCCATGGGAGGGGTGCGTCACTTGAGTGGGTTGAGTCACTGACGTGGTCTTCCTGTCTGGGTTGGCGCCCCCCCCTTGGGTTGTGCCATGGCGGAGATCGTTGTGGGCTATACTCGGCCTTGTCTTAGGACGGTAAGTTGGTGGTTGAAGACATCCCTCTAGTGGTGTGGGGGATGTGCTTTGGCAAAGTGGGTGGGGTTATATCCTGCCTGTTTGGCCCTGTCCGGGGGTATCATCGGATGGGGCCACAGTGTCTTCTGATCCCTCCTGTCTCAGCCTCCAGTATTTATGCTGCAGTAGTTTGTGTCGGGGGGCTAGGGTCAGTCTGTTACATCTGGAGTATTTCTCTTGTCTTATCCGGTGTCCTGTGTGAATTTAAATATGCTCTCTCTAATTCTCTCTTTCTCTCTTTCTGTCTTTCTCTCGGAGGACCTGAGCCCTAGGACCATGCCTCAGGACTACCTGGTATGATGACTCCTTGCTGTCCCCAGTCCACCTGGCCGTGCTGCTGCTCCAGTTTCAACTGTTCTGCCTGCGGCTATGGAACCCTGACCTGTTCACCGGACGTGCTTGTTGCACCCTCGACAACTACTATGATTATTATTATTTGACCATGCTGGTCATTTATGAACATTTTAACATTTTAACATCTTGACCATGTTCTGTTATAATATCCACCCTGCACAGCCAGAAGAGGACTGGCCACCCCTCATAGCCTGGTTCCTCTCTAGGTTCCTTCCTAGGTTTTTGGCCTTTCTAGGGAGTTTTTCCTAGGGAGTTTTTCCTAGCCACCGTGCTTCTTTCACATGCTTTGCTTGCTGTTTGGGGTTTTAGGCTGGGTTTCTGTACAGCACTTTGAGATATCAGCTGATGTACGAAGGGCTATATAAAAATAAATTTGATTGATTGATTGATTTGATTGCCATAGATGAATAGTGTAAAATTGTAATTATACTGTATTTGCTGACATGCTACAGTCAAATGTTGGCATCAGTAGAGTAGCTATATAAACCACGTCCCTCTGCAAACACGCCTTCTCCAATGTTGGTTACAAGGCAGTACTTATTTAAATTAGGTAAGAGAATATCATGTTACCATTGGTGTATTAACATGAGAGTTAGGGCCACCCTTTCCCTTAATAATCCCGCCTCCTGAATCCAAGTGTTTGACATGGGGGAGGGGATCAGTAACTTTACGATCAAAACTCGTCATTTTTCATAATTTGGGCATCATTCTTTGATTTGGTTTTATCCAAATATCATCCAATTTCATGAAAAACATGATTTTGAATGTTCATGAACTTTAAACCGCGCTCTACAACTCAGAGGATTGTGGGTTCAGTCACATTGTTAGGCACTCATTGTTATGTTTTTCTATTTTAACCCTATCCCAAACCTCAACCTTTACCTTAACCAGTCGGAATGAATGATTAAACGTAATTGTCGAGTTTTGACGTTTATCACTCCCTCTGTGTGTGCGCACACAGACATATTGACACACAACCGCCCATAATCTCAAATGTAGTAGAAAAGGTGACATGACAAGAGGTAAAGAAACTTAAGAGGTAAAGGTGCCAAAAAAGAAGAATGTGAAGATAGGAGGGAGGGAAATCACAGCTCTATTCCTTTATCTCTGTAGAAAGATAAGTCTGCACTGCACAGTTTTCACACCCTGCTGCTTGTGTGCATTTGCCTTGGGCCTTGTTGTCAGGGAGATTGGCTCGGTGTCTGAGCATCAGGACCCCATCTCTCAATTAAATTCAATTCAAGGGGATTTATTGGCATGGGAGACATATGTTAACATTGCCAAAGCAAGTGAAGTAGATAATATACAAAAGTGAAATAAACAATACAAATGAACAGTAAACATTACACTCACAGAAGTTCCAAAATAATAAACACATTACAAATGTCATATTATGAATATATACTGTGTTGTAGCGATGTGCAAATGGTTAAAGTACAAATGGGAAAATAAATAAACATAAATATGGGTTGTATTTACAATGGTGTTTGTTCTTCACTGGTTGTCCTTTTCTTGTGGCAACAGGTCACAAATCTTGCTGCTGTGATGGCACACTGTGTTATTTCATCCAGTAGATATGGGAGTTTATCAAAATCAGGTTTGTTTTCAAATTCTTTGTGGATCTGTGTAATCTGAGGGAAATGTGTCTTTAATATGGTAAATCATTTGACAGGAGGTTAGGAAGTGCAGCTCAGTTTCCACCTCATTTTGTGGGCAGTGTGCACATATCCAGTCTTCTCTTGAGAGCCAGGTCTGCCTACAGCGGCCTTTCTCAATAGCAAGGCTACGCTCACTGAGCCTGTACATAGTCAAAGCTTTCCTTAAGTTTGGGTCAGTCTGTCACATCCTGACTCTAGTAAGATGTCATTTTCTATAGTAGAGTAGGTCAGGGCGTGACAGGGGGTGTTTTGGGTTTTCTATTTCTATGTTTAAGTTCTAGTTTTTCTAGTTCTATGTTGGGGTTGTTTGGGTTAATCTCCAATTGGAGGCAGCTGATCCTCGTTGCCTCTGATTGGAGATCGTATTTAAGTAGGGTTTTTTTCTTCCTGGGTTTTTGTGGGTAGTTGTTTTCTGTTTAGTGTATGTCACCTGACGGAACTGTTGTCGGTCGTTTTGTGTATTCATTAAAAAGTAAATATGAGCACTATACACGCTGCGCCTTGGTCCCCTTTATACGGCCTGCGTTACACAGTGGTCAGATATTCTGCCACTGTGTACTCTCTGTTTAGGGCCAAATAGCATTCTAGTTTGCTCAGTTTTTTTGTTAATTCTTTCCAATGTGTCAAGTAATTATCTTTTTGTTTTCTCATGATTTGGTTGGGTCTAATTGTGTTGCTGTCCTGGGGCTCTGTGGGGTCTGTTTGTGTTTGAAAAGAGCACCAGGACCAGCTTGCTTAGGAGACTCTTGTCATGACGTTGGCCTCTTTTGGTACAGGGAGGACAGTTGACCCCCCCCCCCCCTTTTGCACCACCACCCAACCTACCTTCCCCCCAACCCAGGCCCTGTGTGAAAGGGTTGTAAAAACTCTAAAATTCCAGGAGAGTCTCTGGCCACATGGCCCATAGAGAGACACAGGAAATTCTTCCAACTCACAGAATTGGGGAGCCAAGCGACATTTGTGTTCTGGAGAAGGTATGGAAGATTGGTGAAGAATCCAGCTACAAACTGATCCGCTTGGTACAATTTTGTGATACTCAGAAGAGACAATATAGCCATATTACCATAAAACGGTTTATATAATAGCCTCAGCTTGAGACTTGCATCATAATGGTTGTATAGAATGTATTAATAAGGATAAAGCTTTTGTAATACATTGAGATGCTATGTACTGATGTAATGTGATAGAATTGTATTTCTGTAACCAAGTCTAACTCAGTCATAGGCACGCCCCCAGGGACACATACAGGACCAGGCGTCATTTGACAAGCTGTTCAAGGGTCACTATAAAACCCACCCTGATTTACATTTCTCCAGACCAGGCCTCCACTCCATGGCCAATAGGTTTTACCATCCAATTCCTCTACTGAAAGTGAACTACACCACGTGGTTAACTTTTAGACTATCGAGACCGACAGAATAAGAACAAGTCTTTGATATTAATTATTAGTCTGCAGCTAAGTAAATTATATCATCGAACGCGAAGACCAACGAAACATCCATTCTATGACGACATTAATGAATGTCGCTTTGAAAGATCCATTCTAACCGAGAGAGAGAGAGAGAGACAAAACTCTCCATCAGAACGACGCTCCAACAAAGAACGACGACACATGAGCGTAAATATATATTGATTGCAATTGTTCCCGAATGAGCGAGCCTTCAATTGTCAATTGTTAATATTAATGAACTCTGTGTACCTTCTCAGCTGACCGTTTATGACCCATTGTCTAACAGACCAGCCATGCCTGTTAGCCATTAGCGCACATTACTATACCAATCCTTTGTGACGATAATTACTGTTTGTATGTTTTCTGTTAATTACTTAGTGTAGTAAATAAATGATTTTAAGACAATTGATGTATGGAGGATTTTAGTAAAGACTGGGTTCGTGCAGATACAACAATTTACGACGTTTGGAATGAGACTGAACACGAGGTAAAATACACCATTTAAACCAGAAGATAATCGGCCTATACTATAATAGAATATAATATTATAATATAGGAAAAGTTATATTAGGAAAATTATAGCTTTGTAATCTGAATATTCTCCTTGGTGCCCCGATCTCCTAGTTAATTACCATTAAACGATTAATCAGTTTAATCGCGTGATAATAATTACAGGGAGTTAATTGATAAACATGTCTTCAGTTTAATGGTGACCCAAAGACACGACACTCTTTTGCAGGTTCATCTCTCTGTAGGTGATGGCTTTGTTATGGAAGGTTTGGGAATCGCTTCCTTTTAGGTGGTTGTAGAATTTAACGGCGCTTTTCTAGATTTTGATAATTAGCGGGTATCGGCCTAATTCTGCTCTGCATACATTATTTGGTGTTTTACGTTGTACACAGAGGATATTTTTGCAGAATTCTGCATGCAGCGTCTCAATTTGGTGTTTGTCCCATTTTGTGAATTCTTGATTGGTGAGCAGACCCCAGACCTCACAACCATAACTGATTCAAGTATTTTTATCCAGATCCTAATTGGTATGTCAACTTTTATGTACCTTTTGATGGCATAGAAGGCAATTCTTGCCTTGTCTCTCAGATCGTTCACATCTTTGTGGAAGTTACCTGTGGCGCTGATGTTTAGGCCAAGGTGTACAGTTGAAGTCGGAAGTTTACATACACTTAGGATGGAGTCATTCAAAGTTTTTTTACCACTCCACAAATTTCTTGTTAACAAACTATAGTTTTGGCAAGTCGGTTAGGAGATCTACTTTGTGCATGACACAAGTAATTTTTCCAATAATTGTTTACAGATTTCACTTATAATTCACTGTATCACAATTCCAGTGGGTCAGAAGTTTACATACACTAAGTTGACAGTGCCTTTAAATAGCTTGGAAAATTCCAGAAAATTATGTAATGGCTTTAAAAGCTTCTGATAGGCTAATTGACATCATTTGAGTCAATTGGAGGTGTACCTGTGGATGTATTTCAAGGGATACCTTCAAACTCAATGCCTCTTTGCTTGACATCATGGGGAAATCAAAAGAAAGACCTAAAAAAAAAATTGTAGACCTCCACAAGTCTGGTTCATCCTTGGGAGCAATTTACAAACGCCTGAAGGTACCACGTTCATCTGTACAAACAATAGTACGCAAGTATAAATACCATGGGACCACACCAGCTCTGTCAGGAGCAATGGGCCAAAATTCACCCAACTTATTGTGGGAAGCTTGTGGAAGGCTACCCAAAATGTTTGACCCAAGTTAAACAATTTAAAGGCAATGCTACCAAAGACTAATTGAGTGTATGTAAACTTATGACCCACTGGGAATGCGATGAAGTAAATAAAAGCTGAAATAAATAATTCTCTCTACTATTTTTCTGACATTTCACATTCTTAAAATAAAGTGGTGATCCTAACTGACCCAAGACAGGGAATATTAGGATTCTAGGATTAAATGTCAGGAATTGTGAAAAACTGAGTTTAAATGCATTTGGATAAGGTGTATGTAAACTTCCGACTTCAACTGTAGATTGTTGTTTGTATGCTCTAGGGCAACGTTGTCTAGATGTAATTTGTAGTTGTGGTCCTGGCGACTGGACCTTTTTGGAACACAATTATTTTGGTCTTACTGAGATTTACTGTCATGGCCCAGGTATGGCAGAATCCCACCACCTCTGATCATGCTGACAACTCTCCCCAAGACCAAGCTCATAACTCACTATGACACAGGTGGTATGGGTCAGCCGGCATGATAAAGACACAGACGCACACATGGGAGCGCACGCATTCACACACATGAACACAGAGGACCCCCCCCCACCACCACCACCACACACACACATTACCAAGCCTACACACTTTACCAGATTCCCAGGGGAGCTCTGATATGAAAGGAGAGCAGCTTTAGCAGAGCAGCTGTACTTCTACTTGCCAATAGAGTGAGTTAGGAGTCTAAATATAGCACCTCCAGCCCTACTGTTCCTCACTGGAGACAGTGCCAGTCCCAGAGCTGAGAGAGAGACCTCAGAGGACAGACAGAGAGCTCGGAGGACTGCTCGGAGCAATCTCCTCAAGAGGCTCAGGCTGTGTCTGAAATGGTACCCATATATCATCAAGCAGATCGCTCAAGATTGACTTTGAAATTGGACATCTGTCCATGTCCTGAGGACGTCAATTCCATGACTCTGAATCCGATTGCGCGTTCAATCCCAGTGGTAGACACTCATTTTTTACAGTCTAGTTTTAACCCTATCCCAAACCTTAACCCTTAACTTAACCATTCAGAATGGATGCCTAAACTTAATGTGTTAACCCTATCCCAACCCTTATTTTCAAGATGTGACATTTGGAGAAACGTAGATAAAAGTCTGAATCTGAAGTCAAATTGGTAAAACCATGAGATATTGTTGCTTTCCTAATAAAGTGCACTACTTCTGGCCAAGGCTCAAAGGCGCTATGTCATCTGACCTGATTGGTCATGAAGGGACATGACACCTAATAACCGAACTTGTGTCATGTTTATGATACTGCTATGCTATCAAACTACTACCATACGCCTGCTCACCTGCTATTTGTCTTCAGCAGTGGCATTTGGTGATCATAAGCCGTGATTCTGCTATGATTGCTTCTGCTATTGTTGTCATCTGGTGTCATCCATCACTTTTTTATGCACAGCCAAACAAAACCAAATGATCATTAAAGCTCTTCACTGCATGTGTCTCCAGAGACAGTGATAGTTATTAAAGAGAGGATCTAGAGTAAAGATACTTGTCACTTCTTCTCCAAATAAATAAGAGACAGTCTAGTCCAAAAGGAAACAGTCGAGGTAAATTAACAACAGTACAAGAGTGTGTCTTTTCCTCATGGATACACCATAATTCCAGGTCCGTCAACTCCAACTTTAGCACTTCACAACTTCTCTGTACCTAGTACTAAGAGGTATGCTACAAAGCAGGATCAATTAGTTAGCCAGCTAACCTTGATAAGCAACCAGAAATAACTATTGATTTTATAGATCATTTAAAAAGCTAAACTTACATGATATAAAAGATATGTTTATTTGTCTGTTAATTCAATTAGACCATGCCCATTTCAAGCTTATCTTTCTACAAAATAAAAAGTTATATCAGAATATTTAGACAAGTTAGTTGTAATCCTGCTTTGTAGAATACAACTCTGCTATACTGCTGCCCTCACATTCACCTGCCAGAAAACAACTGTGAACCCTAACACATTCTTTACGTCTCTCCTGCTCAGTCTCTCACGACTGGATGGGAATCAGATGGACAGGAGTCTGCAGTGTGGAGCCGTCCGCTCCCACTCCTAGTGTGTTTGTGTATAAACAGAGGTAGAGGTGAGGAAAGGTTCCTCCTCATCACCCTCCACAGGATTCTCTGTCTGTCTGTCTGTCTGTCTGTCTGTCTGTCTGTCTGTCTGTCTGTCTGTCTGTCTGTCTGTCTGTCTGTCTGTCTGTCTGTCTGTCTGTCTGTCTGTCTGTCTGTCTGTCTGTCTGTCTGTCTGTCTGTCTGTGCAGTTTCCGCCCCCATTGTTGCACCACAACCATGATTTCTGTGAAAACAACCAAAGGGGGGAGGGGGGAAAAAAACTGCTGTGGATGGATAAAACAAATTCTGGTCGGCGTTCGTCCAACAGTGTTAGATTAATAATTTAATCCGAGTTGCGTTGTTAGCAGGACTGTGGCTCAGAACTCAGTGACCGCAGGGAATTGTACCTGCAATGTACCATCTTTTTTGGACCAGGTTTTACATTCATACCTCCGTTGTTTTATTAATGTGTTCGAAGAGGATTATTCCGGAATGGTTTCGCATGGCAGTGTCTGTGTGTGTGCATTTATAAAAAGTGTGGATTGGCATGCCCTTATTTAGGAGTGCTGTGTTTGTCAGAATTTTAGTTTTAGCGGGCGTAGACTTCCCATGTGGGGCAGAGAGCCGGTCGTTAGGGCTAGGAGGACTAATTAGACTAGTGGAGGAAGGTTTAAATTAAGCAACAGTCTGGCACAGATAAACACCGAGCAGGCACAGAAAGGAATGGCAGCAGAACTAGGATATCCTCACACACATATTCAGACTCACACACACAACACCAGACGCACGCCGAGACCAGGGAACCAGGAAAGTCCAACACACACAACCAGCTAATGAGGCTCTGAAAATAAAACGGATTAACAACGGGATATTGTGCAGTACATCCTTGCTATTGTGCATTGCTGTGGATCTGTACATATTATGGCAATAGATGGTCTGCACTCAGAGAATTGCTGTGCTATTGGTACTAGGGTACCTACTACCCTCAGGGCAGAGTTATGATAAAGTACCTACCCTCAGGACAGTAGCACCTGGGTCCAGCCAGGCTGCTGGAGCAGGTAGCCCCATTCCTGCAGGGCTGAGACAGGCAGTGGTCCACCTGCAACTGGCAAAGACCACCCTCGAACCCTGGAGCACCCAGACGAAACACAGTGTCACATAGCATTAAACCTGAACACACACAGAAGGAGCCAAACATACACCCGCAACTCTTACGCACTGACATGCAAACCATCCAACTATCGCTATAACAAGAACACACACACAGGCCACCCTATGTCTCACACTTCCCTATGACTGTCTATCTTCATTAACTCATCAGGTCAATTCAAAACAGAACACTCACTCTTCCAAGAACAAGTCAACAAGTCCTGCATCTAGCCAATTACCCCCAACCTTACTACCCATCAGTCATGTAGTGTGGCTTCCACATTGCTTTAGATGAGCCTGTGAGAACCCACTGCACTCAGTCTGTCTGTCAGGCAGGCATACCACCACAGCCCTGTAATCACTCTTCTCTAATAAGATGTGGCTGGCCATCAACAACAGCTCCAGCCTCTGCTTCTATAACAAGGCAATTATCCTCTCAGGTGGATCAAAGCTGCCCTCACTGGTCCGGGCCCCAAATATATCTAATTGACAAGTTGAAAGGGTTCATTCTTCTCTGCGTCCCCTATTTCATTTGGAGACACTCACACACGCAGGCCTCAGGAGGTTGGTGGCACCTTAATTGAGGAGAAAGGCTCGTGGTAATGACTGGAGCGGAATAGGTGGAATGGTATCAAATACATCAAACACATGGCTTGCAGGTGTTTGATGCCATTCTCTTTGCTCCATTCTGGCCATCACTATGAGCTGTACTCCCCTCAGCAGCCTCCTGTGATGCACGCACATACGCATGTACACACAGACACACACACACACAAACACACAGTAGTTACCTGGAGGGCAGATACAAGTGAAGTTGCGGCCCTCGTCCCCCTGCCTCAGGTCACTACAGATGGCGTAGTTCTGGCAGGGCCTGAGGTGGCAGGCATCAAACTCCTCACAGAAGATTCCAGAGTAACCATTCTCACACTCACAGAAGAAGGTGCTCTGGAGGTCAGAGGGGTGGGTCACTGTCACACACTGACTGACTAAAGGTACCAAAACTAGTGCCAGTTTCTCGCAACCACATGACCTGACCAGGATAAACTCTTGGCTCTATATGTGACTAGTATAGGGGTTCATTTGATGAGAAGAAAAACTGATGAGACTGAGTGGTCAGATAACATTGTGGAACATTCTAAGCATAATGCTCAACACTTTGTCTATCACTGGGATGGTTCTGGTTACTGGGGCTACATGCGGCTCTATTGAGATGTACAACCCTGGGATTCTCTATTGTTAGTCCTCTAAACCCCACCGATGCCCTTTTCCTCCCAGCTCCCCAAAGTGTGGTGTGCTAAATCACCCTCTAACACTGCACCTGTAGGCGGGAGGGAAAGAGCTAGCAGGCCCTCAGTCTAACACGAGTCTCCTCTCTCCCCTCTCCCTTCCTCTCTTCTCCCTTTCTTCTTTTTTCTCCCTCTCTTCACTTCTCTTCTCTCTACTCCTCTCTGCAGCAGTCTACTCCTCTCTGCAGCAGTGATTATTCTGCTAACTGCAATGCCTCTATGGACCCAGGGAGCGGGGGAGCCCCAGGGAGCAGTAGGGATGCAGGACTTTATTATTAAGAACTCTGTCTCCATCCCACAATACATTTATATCTTTCTCTGTTCCCATGGCTATAAGACATGGTCTTTATTCTGTCTTACTTATCTTTTTCTCCACTCAGTCTCCTGTTGCTATGTTACCGCATAGTGTATCATCAAGACAATAGTGTCGCAGTCTTACAATATTCTGCTGAATTACAGCAATTACCTTCCAGTATATTGAGGGGGGAAATCAGTTTTCTGAATATTGAAAGTGACATGTTAAGCCTTAAAATAGTGTTCACAGGATCAAGCCCAAAGACAAGGGATTGATTCACCGACCCAAGGACAGGTGACATCACATATTTGACCCCTGACCTCTTACCACAGAGGGCTGGGTGATGCACTTCCCCTTCCCAGAGCATTGTGGGTCGCTGAAGCGGCTGCCAGGCTCCACACAGCTGCTGGCCTTCACTGTCAGATTGAGACGTAGGGTGACTTCCAAGCCACTGGGGGTGCCCACGCGCAGCACACCTACAACGGGAGAGAGAAAAAAACAAGATCAGTCAAAAAACATTTATTCTATCCTAAGATCCTAGCTGGTTCACCTTGATAAATATGAAAAGACTGATTAAATGTGAGCAATATTGAATATTGATAATGTAACTACAGAGAAAGGTAGGGGAGGTCAACATGGATGCAGAGACAGAGGCATTGTGTTTAGATAAGGTGCAGAGAGAAGAAATGGTTCCTTGCAAAGAAGATTATGGTCAAACGTGTCCGGTTCTACACAAGTTTGCTATCTTAACATCATCGTACGTAACATTGACCAGAACACCTTGTGTTTGACAAATGTTCTAGGAGGGGTTGCTTATGGATCATTGCCTAGAAAAGACACCTCTAGCTTCCATTGGAAAAGATAAATGTATTTCCCGGTTGACCAACTATTAGAGAAATGGAGAGGAAAAGGCCATGCTAGCAAATATGAATCAAAACCAAAATAGATTAGTTATTTATGTATCATGTGACACACAGCAGACTGCTACCAGAAGCCTCTATTTTAAAATAGCCTCAAAGTGAAGATTAACAGCCATTATTAGGGACCTGCTATGAGCCAATGAGGCGTGAGCAAAGCCAGGACGAGTCATTAACACAGCAAAGCCCTGCAGCCAATCAGGCGTCTATAAAAGCTGGTCCCCTAACACCTCACCATTTTCTGGTTAGGTCAGTCCAATAACGTCTGTTCCTCACAACACAAACTCACAAATGCAAAGTTACTGCTCTCTGATGCAGCACTCACATGCACACACACACACACTTACGCTGCGTTTAGACAGGCAGCCCAATACTGATATTTTTTTCACTAATTGGTCTTTTGACCAATCACATCAGATCTTTTCACATCAGATCTTTTTCAGAGCTTAACTGATTGGTCAAAAGACTAATTAGTGAAGAAAAAAAAGATTAGAATTGGGCTGCCTGTCTAAATGCACACACACTGTAAAAAAAAAAATTTAACTCACAATTGTAAGGCAACCAACTGCAATATGATTGTACGTTTGCTCAACAAAATGTTCACACACAAACTTTTTGTTGTGAGTTTACTCAACAACACTTCTGCTGAGTAAATTCACAATCTTATTGCAGCTGGTTGCCTTACAATTGTGAGTTGATTCATATATATATATATATATATATATATATATATATATATATTTTACAATCCACTCTGCCACCATCATTATTTAATTCACACTAGTAGTCTCAGATGTACGAACATGTGGTACATGCGTGCACGAGTGGGAATGTGTGTGCACTTGTGCGTGTGTACTGCATGTTTTTGCATGTGAGACAGGTTATGTGAGATGCACACAAGCACACACACATCTCCACAGCAGCCTTGCTCTCAAGGACGTGACTAATTTATTATCCTGAGTCTTTGACTGGTAAACAACCAAACACAACGACAGAAAAACGACTCTCACTCTTTCTCTCTCCTTTTCTCTCTCTCTCTCTCTCTTTAATTCTCCCTCTCCTCCCTCACTCCAGACAGAGCCGCAGGATCTCAGGCGGAGTGTCTCCAGCCAGCTCAAGGTCAGTGGACAGACAGGCTGAGACCTAACACAGCAGTGTTGGTATGGAGACCACGCACAGGGGTCAAGTAGACAATTCACTAAAGGGAAGGACACCAATTACGACGCCACACCTGCTGGAATCCACCGAACCTTTAGACGTATGTTACTGTAACATTCCTCATTGAAAATAGACTTAACGATAAAATATGCAGAAAAATAACAAACCTGAATTCCAGAGCCAAGTGTTTATGTACGCCAGCCCAATACAAATGAGACATTATCATACTGTTTATGAATTGTATGGATATTGCGTTCTTGATGGACATTTCATGCAAATGACTGATCCAGACAACTCAGAACACTGCAGAGAATGTGAATGTTAGTATTGTAAACATGATGGAATACCATTCCATCCTATTCCCCAATGGGCTTGTTTGATCAGGGGCGTATGTCTCTGACTTTGAGGTACCTTATACCAATAAACTACAAGTGTCTTATAAATAGAAATATGTATAATATGCACTTTTATCACTATATGTGCTATGCAAAGATTCATTCCATTGGAGTTGAAGATAGCCATCTCTAACGCAAAATACAGTTGGCACCAATGACAGGTTTGGCAGTATGGAAGTGATAGCGCCATAGCACCTGTACATTTCCACCAAATGGACAGACAGAATAAAGTGACCTATATTCCTACATATGCTTTATAACAGTTGTATGAGGTGGGGGGAAATCTTCTGTTCCACATAGGAACAGACAGGATTACGTAAGTAAGTAAATTGAGATGGAGGAGGGGCCTTACTGAGAAAGTAGTTGTGTCCAAGGGGGAGGGAGTGGTCAGGGACCACCAGTCCATCTGAGGCCTGCTGGAACCACATGATGGTCCCCTCCACCAAGGAGGAACGCTGGAAACCATCCTCTCCAACACGCCAAAGGACGGGCGCTCCACTCACATTCACTACGATCCTGAAGAGAGAGGGAGAGGAGAGGGGGGATGGAGTGTGAGAGAGAAAGAGAGAGTCCTCGAAGCCAAACACTTTTGTTACCAGCCTGCTACAGTGCGTTCAGAAAGTATTCATATCCCTTCATTTATTCCACATTTAGTTGTGTTACAGACAGAATTCCAAATTGATTAAAAATACACATAATTCCCCATAATGACAAAGTGAAAACATGTTTTTTGAAAAATGTATTACAAATTAAATACAGAAATATCTGATTTACATAAGTATTCACAACCTTTGCTTTGACACTCCAAATTGAGCACCCTTTGCCTTGATGACAGCTTTGCACAGTCTTGGCATTCTCTCAACCAGCTTCACCTGGAATGATTTTCCAACAGTCTTGAAGGAGTTCCCACATATGCTGAGCACTTGTTGGCTGCTTTTCATTCACTCTGCCGTCCAACTCATCCCAAACCATTTCAATTAGGTTGAGGTCGGGTTATTGTGGAGGCCAGGTTATCTGATGCAGCTTGGAGGTGTGTTGGGTTCTGTTGAAAAACAAATTATATTCCCACAAAGCGCAAACCAGATGGGACGGCTTATCGCTGTAGAATGCTGTGGTAGCCATGCTGGTTAAGTGTGCCTTGAATTCTAAATAAATCACAGACAGTGTCACCAGCAAAGCACACCCACACCATCACACCTCCTCCTCCATGCTTCACGGTGGGAACCACACATGCGGAGATGATCCGTTCACCTAATCTGCGTCTCACAAAGACACGGCGGTTGGAACCAAAAATCTCAAATTTGGACTCATCAGACCAAAGGACAGATTTCCACCGGTCTAATGTCAACTGCTCGTGTTTCTTGGCCCAAGCAAGTCTCTTCTTCTAAATGGTGTCCTTTAGTAGTGATTTCTTTGCAGCAATTCTACCACGAAGGCCTGATTCAAGCAGTCGCCTCTGAACTGTTGATGTTGAGATGTCTCTGTTACTTGAACTCTGTGAAGCATTTATTTGGGCTGCAATTTCTGAGGTTGGTAACTCTAATGAACTTATCCTCTACAGCAGAGGTAACTCTGGGTCTTCCTTTCCTGTGGCGGTCCTCATGAGAGACAGTTTCATTATAGCGCTTGATGGTTTTTGCGACTGCACTTGAAGAAACTTTCAAAGTTTATGAACATTTCTGGATTGACTGACCTTCATGTCTTAAAGAAATGGTGGACTGTCATTTCTCTTTGCTTATTTGAGCTGTTATTGACACAACTGATTGACTCAAACGCATTAAGAAGGAAATAAATTCCACAAATTAACTTTTAACAACGCACACCTGCTAATTGAAATGCATTCCAGGAGACTACCTCATGAAGCTGGTTGAGAGAATGCCAAGAGTGTGCAAAGCTGTAATCAAGGCAAAGGAGGGCTACTACTCGCATACCCCGAGAGCATCTGGTCAGCGGGGTGGTGGCACTGGAATCCTCATCTCTCCCAAGTGGACATTCTCTCTTTCTCCCCTGACCCATCTGTCTATCTCCTCATTTGAATTCCATGCTGTCACAGTCACTAGCCCATTCAAGCTTAACATCCTTATCATTTATCGCCCTCCAGGTTCCCTTGGAGAGTTCACCAATGAGCTTGACGCCTTGATAAGTTCCTTTGCCGAGGATGGCTCACCCCTCACAGTTCTGGGTGACTTTAACCTCCCTACGTCTACCTTTGACTCATTTTTCTCTGCCTCCTTCTTTCCACTCCTCTCCTCTTTTGACCTCACCCTCTCACCGTCCCCCCTACTCACAAGGCAGGCAATACGCTTGACCTCATCTTTACTAGATGCTGTTCTTCTACTAATCTCACTGCAACTCCCCTCCAAGTCTCCGACCACTACCTTGTATCCTTTTCCCTCTCGCTCTCCTCCAACACTACTCACTCTGCCCCTACTCAGATGGTATTGCGCCGTCGCAACCTTCGCTCTCTCTCTCCTGCTACTCTTTCCTCTTCCATCCTATCATCTCTTCCCTCTGCTCAATCCTTCTCCAACCAATCTCCTGATTCTGCCTCCTCAACCCTCCTCTCCTCCCTTTCTGCATCCTTTGACTCTCTATGTCCCCTATCCTCCCGGCCGGCTCGGTCCTCCCCTCCTGCTCCGTGGCTTGACGACTCATTGCGAGCTCACAGAACAGGGCTCCGGGCAGCCGAGCGGAAATGCAGGAAAACTAGCCTCCCTGTGGACCTGGCATCTTTTCACTCCCTCCTCTCTATATTTTCTTCCTCTGTTTCTGTTGCTAAAGCCACTTTCTACCACTCTAAATTCCAAGCATCTGCCTCTAACCCTAGGAAGCTCTTTGCCACCTTCTCCTCCCTCCTGAATCCCCCCCCCCCCCCTCTCTGCGTATGACTTTGTCAACCATTTTGAAAAGAAGGTTGACGACATTCGATCCTCGTTTGTTAAGTCAAACGACACCGGTGGTCCTGCTCACGTTGCCCTACCCTATGCTTTGACCTCTTTCTCCCCTCTCTCTCCAGATGAAATCTTGCGACTTGTGACGGCCGGCCGCCCAACAACCTGCTCGCTTGACCCTATCCCCTCCTCTCTTCTCCAGACCATTTCCGGAGACCTTCTCCCCTACCTCATCTCGCTCATCAACTCATCCTTGACCGCTGGCTACGTCCCTTCCATCTTCAAGAGAGCGAGAGTTGCACCCCTTCTCAAAAAACCTACACTCGATCCCTCTGATGTCAACAACTACAGACCAGTATCCCTTCTTTCTTTTCTCTCCAAAACTCTTGAGCGTGCCGTCCTTGGCCAGCTCTCTTGCTATCTCTCTCAGAATGACCTTCTTGATCCAAATCAGTCAGGTTTCAAGACTGGTCATTCAACTGAGACTGCTCTTCTCTGTGTCATGGAGGCTCTCCGCACTGCTAAAGCTAACTCTCTCTCCTCTGCTCTCATCCTTCTAGACCTATCTGCTGCCTTTGATACTGTGAACCATCAGATCCTCCTCTCCACCCTCCGAGTTGGGCATCTCTGGCGCGGCTCACTCTTGGATTGTATCCTACCTGACAGGTCGCTCCTACCAGGTGGCGTGGCGAGAATCCGTCTCCGCACCACGTGCTCTCACCACTGGTGTCCTCCAGGGCTCAGTTCTAGGCCCTCTCCTATTCTCGCTATACACCATGTCACTTGGCTCTGTCATATCCTCACATGGTCTCTCCTATCATTGCTACGCAGACGACACACAATTAATCTTCTCCTTTCCCCCTTCTGATAACCAGGTGGCGAATCGCATCTCTGCATGTCTGTCAGACATATCAGCGTGGATGACGGATCACCACCTCAAGCTGAACCTCGGCAAGACGGAGCTGCTCTTCCTCCCGGGGAAGGACTGCCCGTTCCATGATCTCGCCATCACGGTTGACAACTCCATTGTGTCCTCCTCCCAGAGTGCTAAGAGCCTTGGCGTGACCCTGGACAACACCCTGTCGTTCTCTGCTAACATCAAGGCGGTGACCCGATCCTGTAGGTTCATGCTCTACAACATTCGCAGAGTACGACCCTGCCTTACACAGGAAGCGGCGCAGGTCCTAATCCAGGCACTTGTCATATCCCGTCTGGATTATTGCAACTCGCTGCTGGCGGGGCTCCCTGCCTGTGCCATTAAACCCCTACAACTCATCCAGAACGCCGCAGCCCGTCTGGTGTTCAACCTTCCCAAGATCTCTCACGTCACCCCGCTCCTCCGCACACTCCACTGGCTTCCAGTTGAAGCTCGCATCTGCTACAAGACCATGGTGCTTGCCTACGGAGCTGTGAGGGGAACGGCACCTCCGTAACTTCAGGCTCTGATCAGTCCCTACACCCAAAGAAGGGCACTGCGTTCATCCACCTCTGGCCTGCTCGCCTCCCTACCTCTGCGGAAGCACAGTTCCCGCTCAGCCCAGTCAAAACTGTTCGCTGCTCTGGCACCCCAATGGTGGAACAAGCTCCCTCACGACGCCAGGACAGCGGAGTCAATCACCACCTTCCGGAGACACAAAGTAATCCTTCTAACCCCCCCCCCCACAATTTTTTTTTTTTTTATAAAAATAGATATAGATGTACTATTGTAAAGTGGTTGTTCCACTGGATATCATAAGGTGAATGCACCAATTTGTAAGTCGCTCTGGATAAGAGCGTCTGATAAATGACGTAAATGTAAATGTACTTTGAAGAATCCCAAATATAAAATATATTTTCATTTGTTTAACACTTTTTAGGTTACTACATGATTCCATATGTGTTATTTCATAGTTTTGTTGTAGTTAGTTTTGATTGTTCTACATTGTAGAAAAAATGTAAAAATAAAGAAAAACCCTGGAATGAGTAGGTTTGTTCAAACGTTTGACTGGTACTATATGTAAATTAGATATTTCTGTATTTTATTTTCAATACATTTGTTTTCACTTTTTCACTATGGGGTATTGTGTGTAGATGCATGAGAACACAACAAAATGTCACATAAGTCAAGGGATATGAATACCTTCTGAAGGCACTGTATACATTTTATTAGACACACAAACCCCCATGCTAGTAGGATGGAATGGTGGACATGAGTAATGCCTGGTCCTGTCTGTCTCAGTGGGGGTACTATACTGCTTACTGTGGTGACTGTACAGCTCTGAAGGCGAGGGAGTAGAGGTATGACTGCTGTGGTCAAGGGCCATTACTCATCTAACTTTGGGCCAATTACTGGAAGAGAGAGTCTCTCTGCACAGACAGACAGTGTCAGCAAAGCAGATGCGCACCAACTCAACACAAGACCAGCTACACTCCCAGACTCCTCCCACTGGCTGAGTCACTCACAGATAAATAAACACACACAGGTAAGTAAGTAAGTATTGACCTTTCAAAAGCTTTTGATAGCATTGAGCACCATTTTTTGTTGTTGCATAAATTACAAACTTATGGCCTTCGAAATAAAGCCCTCAACTGGTTTAGGAGTGTGACGATCATCGTAAGGAGTAGACCAAGGTGCAGCGTGTTGAGTGCTCATGATAAATATTTATTATACTCAGAACACTATAGAAAACAATAAACAATGAAACACGAACGTCACGTCCTGCAGGCTTCACTGAGCAATACAAAAACAAGATCCCACAACTAAAGGTGGAAAAAAGGGCTGCCTAAGTATGATTCCTAATCAGAGACAACGATAAACAGCTGCCTCTGATTAGGAACCACACTCGGCTCAACACAAAGAAATAGAAAACATAGAAAGGCATAGAATGCCCACCCCACATCACACCCTGACCTAACCCAAAAAAGATAAAATAAACGGCAATCTAAGGTCAGGGAGTGACAGTACCCCCCCCCAAAGGTGCGGACCTGAACCTATAGGGGAGGGTCCAGGTGGGCATCTACTGTTGGTGGCAGCTCTGGTTCGGGGCATAGCCCCCACTCCGCCCGCTGATCCCTCCGCTTTTGTGTCTCCGGAGGGACCAGACCGTGGATCATCGCCGGAGGCTCAGAACCTGAAACCCCCGCTGGAGGTTCTGGACTGCCAACCGCCGCTGGAGACTCCGGACTGCCAACCGCCGCTGGAGACTCCGGGCTGCAGGCCGCCGCTGAAGACTCCGGGCTGCAGGCCGCCGCTGAAGACTCCGGGCTGCAGGCCGCCGCTGAAGACTCCGGGCTGCAGGCCGCCGCTGAAGACTCCGGGCTGCAGGCCGCCGCTGAAGACTCCGGGCTGCAGGCCGCCGCTGAAGACTCCGGGCTGCAGGCCGTCTCAGGAGGTTCCGGGCTGCAGTCCGTCTCAGGAGGTTCCGGGCTGCAGTCCGTCTCAGGAGGTTCCGGGCTGCAGTCCGTCTCAGGAGGTTCCGGGCTGCAGTCCGTCTCAGGAGGTTCCGAGCTGCAGTCCGTCTCAGGAGGTTCCGGACTGCAGTCCGTCTCAGGAGGTTCCGGACTGCAGTCCGTCTCAGGAGGTTCCGGACTGCAGTCCGTCTCAGGAGGTTCCGGACTGCAGTCCGTCTCAGGAGGTTCCGGACTGCAGTCCGTCTCAGGAGGTTCCGGACTGCAGTCCGTCTCAGGAGGTTCCTGACTGTAGGCCGTCTCAGGAGGTTCCGGACCGGGGACCGTCCATGCCATGGATCATCTCTGCAGGCTCCGCGCCATGGATCACCACTGGAGGCTTTGTGCCATGGATCATCACTGGAGGCTCCGTGCCATGGATTATCACTGGAGGCTTCGTGCCATGGATCATCTCTACAGGCTCCGGGCCATAGATCATCCCTACAGGCTTCTTTCCATGGATTATCCCTACAGGCTCCGGGCCATGGATCATCACTGGAGGC